>NC_088934.1:38430000-38525000 GCF_038396675.1 Hydra vulgaris
TTATTTAGGTTAAAGTAGGTGGCTCTAAAAAAAAAATTTGAAAAGAAGAATGAAGGGTCGATTCCGTTTAAATGTACATACACAAACAAGCGTGAATAATAAGGAAAAAAGCAATTTTACTCTTCCATCGAATCATCACTCTGGTTTTTCCAAACAGCATTTTTTTATAGTGCATTTACTTAGGTACAATACAAAACAATAGACTAAGATAATCATTTATTTTGTTATTTATTATAAAACTTGTTTTTTTTAAAATAGATTAAGGCGAATCATCAAAAACCATTACCAATACAGATCGACCAAAAAATAAGACAAACGAAACCTCTCCCATGGATGATGCCATGTTTTAGCGTAAAATGATTGTGTCACACCATTACATAAAAAGAAATTTGGGCTACTGCAATAGTTTTTAGATAAAGATTTAAATGAAATTAAGTTTGAACAGGTTACCTCAATTGAGGAATTAGTAAAGTTCGAGACCCGACTTTTAAGAAAAATTAAAAAGAACATTCGATGCTACTGGAATTGTTTGTAAAAATGCGAAAGCGTAGTGTTATACGATTTTAGATTTTATGATGACGGAAGAGTCGATCAATCGAAATTAAATATTATGTATGGTAACCATGTGCCAAGCGTCTTTTATTAGCTTATTTTTAATGATTTGGTTTTTTATTTCTTTGTTTATTTTTTCTTCGTAGTATTATTGTAAAATAATTTACCTTAAAAAACAAAAATAATACAACAAAATTGTCGTAAATATAATGTAGTATATATAAAAAAAGGTTTACATGTTTAAAGTTATAAACGTGTCTAACAAAACCTGCGTATTTTTGGTTTATCATTAAACCGTGCTGAACAGCTGTTAGTTCAGGCTTAAGTTTGGAAAACTTATGCCTAAACTAACTAAAGGCATTAAATAAAGTTTCCGTTTGGAAACTTTATTTAATGCCATAAGTCCGTTTTAAACTATAAAAAACACGAATTTAAAACCTCTTAAAACACGAGTTTAAAACCTCAAAAACACGTATTTAAAACATAAAAAAACTCGTGTTTGAAACCTTAGAAAACACGTGTAAAACTCCAGTTAAACTTCCCGTGAAATGCACGTGTTTTTGGTTTACGCCTGGATCGTAACAAACACGTGTTTATACGGGTTTTAATTCCGAGATTAAAACCAGATGTGCCTTCAGCTATAGCTGAAGGCACGTAAAATAATTTTTTTATTTTCATTTGCATAAAAGGTTGAAATTTCATTAACTTACGTCATCCATCAAAAAAGTTACGTTTTGCATTTAAAAACGATCAATTAAAAAACATAAATGCTTTAAAAACAGTCTTTTTGTAAAAAATTCTCTAGGATGACGCAGGAATCTGATAGAATGGACATTTAGGGTTAAGTATTCCAAATTTCAAATATCAAGCACAAAGTTATGTTATGAAATCTTAGTTGGCCAAACTCATGTTTTCCGGAAAATATGCGAAAATTAGAAAAGTGGTTCTAAATTATTAAAAATATTTTGGCAATATTTATTTTTATACCAATTAATGTAAATATTTATTTAACAAGGAAAGATAGATCTTTTATATTTTTTTAATTGCAAGATGAAAGCATTTATATAAAAAAGTTACTATTAATTTAAAGTTTGTGAATTTTTATACTTTTTATGCGGAAATACTTTTTTTTTGGTAAACTCATGACGTCATTCTCGTTTTTATATTGAGTCAAACAGCCGTGAAACCCTGTCCACCCACGTCCAAGGCTTAAGTATTCACAAAATATAATAATTCAGCAATTCTTTTCGCATTTAAATTTATGTCAAAAAATAAACATTACATCACCTAACTTTACGCTATGGAAACATGTTTTAACTCTTCAGTTATAGTTCACTCTATTTTGTTTGTAGTTTTAATAGTTTAGTCTGTAGGTTTTAATGGTCTAAACTTTAAGCGTATTTTTTTAATATTATGTCTGAAAGTGTCAATTCTTCAAATGCAAGGTGGGCTGGCCGTGCTATGCAAATGATACCAGGCTTAAAACCTCGCCCACAGCAACATTGTGTCGGAGAAAAAAATGGAGTGAAAAATATATCTTCTGATGATAGTTCTTTGTTTGTATTTATTAACAATTGCCAAGACTTTGAATTTAATATAAATGGTAAGGTAGGAAAGGTTACTGCTGAGAATTGCCGAAACTTAACCTTGAATATCTCGGATAATGTTGTTGGTGGAACACTTGAAATTATCAGATGCGAAAATCTATCATTGAACTATGGCGTTAATGCTGAGGTATTTGTTTTGGATATATGAAGTATTAAATACTGCAGTGTCTATAGTTGACCTAAACTATAGTCGAGAGCAAATCAAAATAACATGCCATAAATTAATCTATATGTATAATTTTTAAACTCTTTATTAGTTATTGATAAACTATACTATCTTGTATAGTTTATTAAAAACTATAAGGTAAGATTAGCTAATCTACTTATTTATATACTTCACATTTATATGCTTCACATGTTTGCATATACAGCTTCACATACACATATAAGACTGTGTATAAAAATTATTAAAATCTAGGAAACATTTTTGAATTGAAAATCTCCATTTTTTTTGAATGCAACTATAAAAAAGATATATTTTATTGCTTAATGTTGTAAAAAACTATAAAATTTTTAAAAATAGAATACACACACATACTCAAATATTTAAATATTGTATTTTTTTTTCAGAATACCTTAACCCTTTTTTTAAAACTACTCGCTAGAATTTCACATATCAGACTGTTTGTTTTTTTTGTCAGAAAAATGTCAGACAGCATTTTTTTTAAATATAACTTTTTACAAACTTGGTCAGGCAATCAAATGATGGTATGAATTTGATGGTTAATTTGAAGTATTTTGGATTTCAATCATAAATTTAATTATTAATTCTAAATTTTTCATACCTGGGGTGGGTACGAGGTAAGGAAAGGTACTATAATATATACATATATATATATATATTTATATGTATATATATATATATATATATATATATATATATATATATATATATATATATATATATATATATATATATATATACATATATATATATATATATTAGTAGTTAAAACCGTAGCTGCATTACTTTGACAGCTTTTGATAATATACAACAATTCAATCTGAAAAATTTAAACAAAAATAGTTTTTAAGTTAATTTTTGATGCTAAATATGTCTAGTTTGTTCTTGAAATTGTTTGCGTTTGTTGAATTTACGATTTTCAATGGCAATGCATTCCATAAATTTGCAGTTCTGTTTATAAGGAATTTGTGTCTTAAATTTGGTATGTTCTCTTAGGTATTTCTTATTATGTGATTTTGAGAAAGTTTGTTTGCCTAAAAGTTCTACTTTTTCGGTTTTATTAAAAATTTTAAATACTTGAATTAGATCTCCTCTTTGTCTTCATTCTGACAATTTTGTTAAATTTAGTGTCTGTAAACGGTATTGGTACTGCAGACTTTTTATGTTCTTTGCCATCCTTGTCATTCTAATATTTCAATGTCACCTTTGTAGTTTGGTAACCAAACTGGTGCTGTAAATTCAATTAGAGGTTTAATGAAAGTTGTGTATAATTGCTTGACAAGATGTTGATATAAATGGACAAGGGTGTTTTTTATCATTTCTATTACTGCATTTGCTTTTGATGAACATTTTACTATGTGTTTCTTTTATTTCAGTGATTTATCAAAATTTACACCAAGATCACATCCATTTGTCGAATTGTTAATTTCTGATCCATTAACTGTGTAATTGAATTTCATGTTGTTTTTACCATAATGCATAACCGCATATTTACTCTTGTTCAGTTTGATTAACCATTTTTCTGACCACTCCTGTATTATTTAAGTCTCTTGATCTCTGCATATGTTTTTACAGTGCTTTTGATTTTTTCTGGTATGCCATTGATGTATGCTACAAAAAAAATGTGGAAGACCACTTAATACGTTTCTCCATGTTGACACTGCATCACCTTGAACCACTCTTTGTATTCGATTATTCAAAAATACATCAATCCAGCTAAAAAAATTTTCTTATATTCCATATGGGTTCGATTTTAACCTAAATTGCTTGTGTGGCATGGTATCAAATGCTTTTGCAAAATCTAGCATTATAACATCTACAGGTATATATTTTGATAAATTGTGTGTAATAAAATTGAGAGTCTCTAAAAGATTTGTGGTGCATGATTTCTGTTTCACGAAACAATGTTGGGATTTTGTATTCAGATTACAGTTGTCAAAAAGTATTTGCATTTCCATTCTTAAAATTCCTTCAAATATTTTGCATGCTATTGACGTTATTGACAAAAGTCTGTAGTCTGATGCATTTAACTTACATCCTTTTTTGAAAATTGACTACATGCCACTTTAGAGGCAGGTTACTTGTGTTGTAAAACGATTTGTAGATTAACGTAAGTGGCAATGCTACTGACTTTGCACATTGCTTAAATGAAATATGTAAATTGTCTGCACCACATGCTTTGTATGTATTTAGTGTTTCCAAACAATTCAGAATATCTATGCAATCAATAAAATTGTCATTCAAATCAAGTGTGTGACTTATTAGTTTATCTGCTATTACTGGCATTGTGTTACTTTCATCTACAAAGGCGCTGTGGAACCGGTCCTGGTGGTGGTGGAACTGGTTAGAATGTCTGCGATCTCATTTTGGTTATTTGTTACAGTACCATTAGTGTTCAAAACGGCTTTAATTGATTGCTTTGTATTCCTCTGACTGTTTATATATTTATAGAGAAGTTTCGGATTTGATTTTAATTTTATTATCAGGTTTCTTTCATAGTCCTTTTTGGCTAATACAGCTTCTTTTAATACTAATTTTGTTATTGTTTTGTATGCATTGACCTTTTCTGCATCTTTCGATTTGGCAGCTAAATTTGTGTATCTTAGATCTTTTTTTATTCTTACTTATGCTCTAAGGTTATCACTAAACCGTGGATTTCTCTTGTGTTTGTGTTTTGCATTAACATCAATTTTTGGTATATATAAATTACTCAGATAGTTTTTGTTTAATATAAAAAAATCGTACATTTATTGTGCTGTTGATTTATGAAAATATAAGTTCCAGACGACTGAGTTAACTTTATGTGTATTCTCCTCTGGTGTAGTCAAATTTTTGTTTTGGTGTTCTGCTACTCTATTTAATGTTTAGTTCAAGTTTAAATGTCAATACTAAGTGCCCCTTGTTTGTACAACCCAGGACTTCATGTGATTGTAGCTCATATATTCTGTTACTATCGTTGGTAATATCAAGTATATAATATCATAGCAGCCGTGGCACAGTGGTAGCACACTTGCCTAAGAAACAAAGGATTGTGGTTCAAACCCCACCTCTGGGCAAGTTTTGCGACATTGGTTTGGAAGGAGGCGTGAACTTCCAATTAAATGCTCATCCGTGGTGCTCTGTAATAAGACTATAAGGACTTCTTGGAGCACCTAAACAAAAAATTTTTAAACAAGTATATTATATGCAGTAGTGGTGTAGTGGTAGAGTGCTCGCTTTATAAGTGAGAGGTTCCTAGTTCGATCCCCACGTAGAGTGCGTCTCTGGTAATACTCACTTTCTTTCTCTGCACAGCAACCTTGTATGTTAAGGTTTATGTTTTGGAGTTATAGAGTTAAGAAAGGGTTAAAACTAGATGTGGATATTTTTGCCGGATATGCCGGATAGTAAACTTTTCTAAAGTTCTATAAATGTTTATGACATTCAAGATTTAAAAAAAATAAAATCAATAAAAAACTGGGATAACACAGGTATATGCGTTAGTAATGTATGAAGAAAAGTTGTTTTTTATATCCAAATTTTTGTATTTTTTAGTTACTATTTTCTATACTTCGTCAGCACATACCATGTCATACAGATTTTTAGTGATTTTTTAAAGTATGATCTTGAATATTATTTATTGTAGACTAGCAAGACTTGTTTTTTCTTCATAAACACTAATAGAACTTTAGAAAAGTTTACTATCCGGCATATCCAGCAAAAATATCTGGGACACCTCTAGTTAAAACCACAATTAAGTAGCCTCCTCATCTGTAGTGGCCTTCTCAGCCTCGGGGAGGTGAATTAAAATTTAAAAAAAAAAAAAGGCCAGTTTGTTTTTTAACTGTGTTTCTGACAGTTTAAAAGTTGGAATATTAATATGCTGAAATAAAAATTTGTTTTTTGTTATATCAGTAATATGTGTTCCATTGAATTTTCTTTTCTATTCACACTGTCAACATCAGTGCCGGTTTAACCCACGGACACACTAGACACGTTCTGGGAGGCCACAGAGTTCAAGGGGCCAGAGCATCTAAGTGAATTTTTGAAAGATAAATAATTTGAAGAAAAAAATATTATTGGCCTCTATCCTCAACTTCCTCTCATGTCGAAGAGATTTTTAATCTTTGCAATAACAGCGCATACAACATATCGCAAACTGGACATTTTTTTATATTTCTATGTTGACTTTTTTTAATTCACACAAGATTTTAAATTTTGCCATTTTGTTGCCAAGAAATGTTCCAATCATATATAAACATTTTAGATATTTGTTAGTACTGCTCAGTTCTTTTTCCTTTCTCAACATTACATTAAAACTTGACAAGTCCAGTTCCACGTATTGCATATGAAAAGGAATCATCTGGTCTTTTTGTTGCATTTTTTGAGTATCTTAATTTTCTGAGCTCCATATTTTCATATTGCTCTGCTAAATAAATACCTTTGTGCTGTGGGTTTGTTTTATCCCTGAGTTTCTCTGCCTTGACTAATATTTCTCTCTGACTCATCACTTGGTAATAATATTTAATTACTAGTATTTTTTCCTGTTTTGCTTTTGGTGGTATGGTCTGAATGCCTGCTGTTGTTTGAAATCGTTTTAGTTTTTTGACAAGCACGGGGCTGGTGGGTGCTCCTATATAGTTAAATATTTGACTAACTTGTTTCTCAGTTTCTGCCTGTTTTTTCTCTTCGGTCCCAGTAACTGTTGCTGTGATATCGGATATGATTATGTTTTTCTTTCCTTTATCTCTGTCTTTTTGTTCATTTATTGCAGCATTTACTTGGTGTAGTTTCTCATTCTTTACCATTGATGACCATGTAATTGGTCCGCTAGTAACTATATTTTTAATTTGTGCTAGGTAAGTTTCATTTTGTGTCATTTGTGATCTCAAGTGCGCGTTTTCATTTTTCAGTTGATTTATTTCTTTTTCATAATATGATTTATACAAATCTAGAATACTTTTATTTGAATTTTTCATAATCTGTAATTTAGATGCATGTTCATTTTTTAAATTGGCCACTGCTTTATCTAACGTCGCTTTGGCGATGTAATTTGCCAAAATTTGGTCAAGCATTGCTTTGGTGATGTTTGTCATTCTTTTCTTATCACACAGGAACTAAAAAATTTCAGTATTCAATCCAAAGATTCAATATACAAATCTTTACTTAATGTAAACTTTGTTCCCTATTTTTATTAACATAATAAAAAGTTAAATATATATATATATATATATATATATATATATATATATATATATATATATATATATATATATATATATATATATACATATATATGTATATATATATATATATATATATATATATATATATATATATATATATATATATATATATATATATATATATATATATATATATATATGTATATATACATATATATATACTGTAGTAGATATATATATATATATAAAATATATGTATATATATTCATACATACATACATGCATACATACATATACAATAAATGTCTTCTAGTTTGTAGTATTACAGTTAAAATAATGCATGTAAATAAGCACACTAGTATCATATCATTAAATAGCAATTATAAAAAAGTGATTGTTTTGAAAAAAGTTTTTTTTTTTTGAGGAGTCTTTTTATGGCATTGTACAAGTATACACCAAAGAATTTTGTTTAAACACAGTATAAAAAAAGTTGTGGCTTATGCTTTTTTTAATCTTAAATTTTAAATATCCAGTTTATTGAGTGTCATATTAAGTAAGAAATTGTGTTAATTTATGATAATACTTATTGAGAAATTATGTTATATATCGTCATTGAAACTGCAAAACCTCGTATGTGATTTTTTTGTAACTGTAACTTTTTTGTAATTGCTTTCATATTCAGAGCCAATGCAGTTAAGTGTTTTTGCCACATGACAAATTGAGAAATTTTTTTGGTCAAACTGTTACAAGGTTTTGCAAGTACATGTATACCACTTTATAGAAACGTTTTACATCATAAACAGATAGGCCAAAAGTGGTTGTTACGAGGTTTTGCAGTTTTATTGACAATATTCATGATATTGTACAAATACTTAATGTATGTTTATTTATAACATACATAATACATAATCGATTTATTTGTTCTTTTATCATAACACAATAATATTATTTTATTAAAATACAATTTTCTTTAAAGATACCTGTACTACAAATCGAGTGCAGCGCAAATATTAGCATTTACATTTGGCTTAAATCTCAACTTCAAAGTGTGTATTTAATGCAAACTAGACTTGTAAACTTATACCATCAAAATCAAGTAGTTGATGACCAAAATGGTCTTACTTTACAATATTCCATAGAAACTCCTGATGATGAGCTCCACATTCAAAAGGTCTCTCACTGGAGTTCAGCGCTACCAGATGCTAATTTTATTACAGAATGTGTTGTTCGTGATGGCGTCTTCCCAACAACTTCTGAAATGAAAAAAGCTGCTGAAGAAAGACGAGAGCTTATGATGCACAAAATGTCTGAAATGTTATTGAATGGTATTAAGATTACGAATCCAAACCAAGGTGGTTTTTCTAGTTCATCTTCCAAAGACAAAAACTTTGATTTACCAGACTAGCAAGTAAATTTGAAATGAAATAAAATGAGGTAATAAATTTTTAATTCAAACTTAATTGTTTCATTTTTGCTTGCTGACTAGTTTATCCACAGAACAATTATATAACAGTCATAGAACAGATAAATTGTTTTAAAAATTATTTATTGAAATTGGTTTAAATGTAAAAAAACGAGCTGCGGCGAACTAGATGGTAGCGAATCAGGAGTGTTAACATGTTTAGAGTTAGAATATTGATCCTAAAGAAGGTCTCTCAATTAAATAATTTATATTTTGCATATTAATCGTTAGTTAAGTTTTTTTGTCGTGAATAAAACAGAATATACGTAGAATCATACATAAAACAGAATATACGTAGAATTATACATAAAACAGAATATACGTAGAATTATACATAAAATCTTTCTGGATGTCTGCTCAGAAGTAGTATTTATTAGTTTATACAATTTAACATTTTTGTATGTAATTTTGTACTTTTTTGCAGTTAATAATGATAATAGATAAATAATATGTAGTTAAAACTTGTTATCTCATATTTTAGAGATATTCTATGTCAAATCGACGTTAATTTTACGTCGACTATACATAAAATGTATAGTCGACGTCAATTGTGCATATTCTTGGTTTGTTATATAAATATTTGCATGTAACTAGAAGTCGTATTTTTACTATAACTATTTTATAATTTTATAATATTTAAAAGTTGTATTTATAATAAACACTAGTATATATTATAAATACTACAGTAGTAGCATTTGTCGATTTTTTAATTAGAATTTTTTGTATGCAACTTCACTCTTTTTTGCAGTAAATAATCAATGAATGAATGAATGAATAAATTTTATTAAATAGCTACTAGTTAATTCTGTATTTTGTGTTTCTAAAATAACCTTCAGTGGCAGATTGATGTTTAGCGTCTTCGGGGAGGGGCGCAGGGGAATGAGCTGGTGCGACAAGGGTGTGGGGTGACACATTAACCCCCAGAAACAGTTTTTTCAAAAATCGCATATATATATTATATATAATATACAGTGCTGCTGAAAAGTTTATCACGCAGCCAAATTAAATTTACTTTTTTTAAAACCTCAAAAGTTGAAGTTTAAATTTTGTATTTAAATTAACGAAAAATTTAAATTTTTCGTTATTTTAAATACAAAATTTATTTTTTAGAATATAAGGAATGTATAAATAAATAAAATAAATAAGCAATGAAATAACACTGACAAATTTTTTTGTCAGAAGTTAATCGTATATAAAATAAGATAAAAAAAGCTGCTCATAAGTTTAACATGCTACAGTTTTAAAATGGTTTTTAGGCCAAACCTCAATAAGGTATGTGACCACCTTTATTTTTTTATGCATAATGCACATCTTCTTATACAATCAAAAAAATTACGACAATATTCAAATGTTAAACCGTTGAATGATGGTTTTAAATTTTCTCTTAGATCATAAGCTGAATTTTCTGGTTCTTTAGTAAGTTTTTGGTCCAGCACAGCCCAAACATTTTCAATTGGATTTAGATCAGGTGATCTAGCTGGCCACTGAAGTATTTTGATATTGTTTTGTTCAAACCATCCTGTTACAGATTTTGCATTATGACATGGAGCGTTATCTTGTTGAAACATCC
Source organism: Hydra vulgaris (assembly GCF_038396675.1). Classification (NCBI taxonomy): domain Eukaryota; kingdom Metazoa; phylum Cnidaria; class Hydrozoa; order Anthoathecata; family Hydridae; genus Hydra; species Hydra vulgaris. The sequence continues at coordinate 38,440,541 of NC_088934.1, forward strand.
ACTCAGGCTCGTTAACAAAAAAAATGTCTTTGGAAGGCATTAAATATTTTTCAAGGGTGTCAATATATCTATGTTGATCCATTCGACCATTGTATAACATGTGTATACCTGGGCCATTATATGTGAGCCACCTCCACCTTGTAACCTCGCTAAAAACAATTCTTTTTAATTCATAGTCACTTATTTTTAAAAGTGTTTTACAAAATTTAATTAGTTTTAAACGGTCTGACGGTTTTAATAATGGTTTTTTGGCAGCAACATAGCAACAAAGTTTGCGGTCTATTAGTCTTCTATTAACTGTTTGTCTTGATATTTGGTTTTTAACTCTTGATATTTTCACTTTATAACTCGAGATATTTCAATTTTAGAATGACCTCCCATATTGAGGCCAATAATGCGCTGTTTGATTTCTTGACTAATTGCTTTTTTTCCCATGGCAAATTTTTATACAAAAACTAAACAAAAAGGATGAATGAATTTAAAACAAACATTCAAAATCTCTATATCATAACGAAATTTTTATATACAAAATGTTACTTTAAATATATTTTTTAATATTTTATTAAAAAGGAGAGTTTAATTTACTATTGCGCAACTTTTTTTAGCAATAAAAGATAAAAGCTCTCCTTAAAAGCTTTAAAGAGAGTCAGCATGCTAAACGTATGAGTAGCTTTCTTTAAGAATACCAGCTGTATGTATTAAAATTAGTTTAAAATAATTTTGTATTAAAATACGTTAAGAAAACCAGCTAATGTATGTATTAAAAACAAAGGATGTGCTTAAGCAAATTTTTTTAATTTTCAATCTTAATTTAATAGGCTAGGTCTAATTAATTGCTCACGCCAAGCCTCTTTTATATCATATGAAAGCACTCAATATACAGTATCGGACAAAACGAGTGCAACCAAATAATGCTGATTTAGTTTCTTTATATAAAAGTGCTGCATTGTTTCAATTTAGAGAAATAACTATGTAACTGTTTAGAGACAAAGTTCTTCAAGTTTTATTCATCACAAAGTTCATTATTTGTACACAAAAATTAATAAATTAATCAAAAGTATTAAAAAAAGTTGATTTCCTTCTGGACAAAACAAGTGCAACTCGACAAAATGTTGACCAAGCAGTATTTCGCTATCAATATTTCGTAGCGAATCCTTTGTTGTCGATCACAGTCTTGCATCTTCGAGGCATAGATTCGATCAGGTGATCAATGAAACTTTGTGGAATCGCTGCCCAGGCCTTTTGGATTTGTTCAAACAGTTGATCCTTATTACGAACACCTTCACGATTAATTCTGCGGTTGACGATCTCCCACAGGTTCTCAATAGAGCTAAGATCCGGAGATTCAGGCGGCCAATCCATCACCGATAGGTGGTTGTCTTGAAACCACTGCTTGACTATTTTTGCAGTGTGTTTCGGATCGTTGTCTTGCTGAAAAACCCATTTTATTGGCATATTCCGTTCAGTATGAGGTAACATAACATTATTCGGGATATTTTTATACATGAAATGGTCCATTATTCCATCGTTTCAATGTATTGGACCTAGATCGTTAGCAGAAAAACACCTCCAGACCATTACATTGCCTCCACCATGCTTCACGGTCTTATGGCAGTAACGTAAATCGAGGCGTTTTCCGGCCGGTCGACGTACACGGCAAATGCCATCGCTCCCAATAATGTTGAACTTCGATTCATCACTGAACAGGACAGTTCGCCATTTCTGCACATTCCAGTCAATATGAGATGTAGCAAACAGGAGTCTTTTCTTCTGGTTTTTTAGTGAAATCAGCGGTTTCTTTGCAGGGCGTCGAGAAAACAATCCGGCTTCAACAGCACGTCGTCTGATTGTTCGGTCCGATACAGGCAGCTCTAATTGCTTTTGTATCTCGAATGATGATATCCAGGGATCCTTCTTGACGGATCTGACGATCATAGAATCCTCTCTAGTGTTGGAACGCGGTCTTCCACCTTTGTTATCTGCTGCCAACTTCCCCGTAGAACGATATTTTGGAACATAGTCAAGATACAGTCCATTGTTTCACGCGATTTTTATCACAAATACTTTTTTGTGACATTCCACTTACCTAATCCCCAATAATTTTCTTTCTTAGTTCCAATCCAAGACTGTCGGGAGCCATTTTTGCACTTAAAGTCATAAAAATAATAAAAATAAATAATCACGCTTCTCAAGGCTTACCGTGTTACATTTAACTTGTGATGATACAATAATGCTCTGTGGAACACAATGTCTTGGTTGGATGTGGACTGTATTGATGTAATGAAACACTTGTTGTATTTCACTTCTTGTATTGATGTTCTTCGATAAAACACTATGATAAAACTCACTTCGATAAACTGTCTTGATAATACTAACTGATTGACTTCCATATACTGACTGAATTACATGTCAATTTACATGTCTCTTATATAGTAAAATGAACCTGTGTGAACCTGTTCTGGAAGATTCTAGATGCTTCTTTTCGATGCTGCTGGAAGCTTCTGGATGCGTCTGGATGCTTCTGAATATTTCTGGATATTTCTTGATGCTACTGGATGCTTCCAGATGCTTCTTCTGGAAACTTCTGAAAGCTTCTGCATGCTTCTGGAAACTTCTGGAAACTTCTGGAAACTTCTGGAAACTTTTGGAAACTTCTGGAAACTTCTTTTAATTATTAAAAAACTTCCGTGACGTTGACACGGACCAGACATAAGAAAATGAAACAAACCAAAAAAGTTGCACTTGTTTTGTCCGCTGCAAAATGGCACTTGTCAACGAAATTCTTCCTGTGTGCTGTCACCTGTCAGCTGATTGCTCATGTCATGGCATGCTATGACACCAGACTCCTGAACTGTTTGCTGTGGTAGTATAGTTCGTTTCGTTTTTAAGACATGTAAAATTAGGAACACATTTTGGCATTGTTCGATGTTGGTTGCAAATGTTTTGTCCAATACTGTATATGAGTTAAAAGTTTTTAATATTCTTTGTTTTATGTATAAATGCAGGATATATCTATCTCTTTGTAAATTCCAGTTACTTTTTGTAACTTGTATTTACAAAGAGATAGAAATAAATATATTTTAAGGAACGATAATTTAATACGACAACCATTTTCTCAAACCAATTTTGGAAATTTTTTTATTTCATTTCGCGGACCATTTTTATGGAATAGTTTAGTTCTAAATACTTCTAAAGATTTTTCTCAAGAATGTAATTTTGATTCTTTTAAACAAAATCTTAAAAAACTCATTTTTTCAACTGATAATATATTAATCTACTTTTAAATTTTAAAATTTTTTGAAAATCCCTTATCTATATTAGTATATGTATATATTTGAGGAATGGACTTGCAAAACCTGATAATTCACTTTTTCAAAAAATCTGACTTGCGCACACCACTGGATAGCTCTTGTAATTTTGCATCAGGAAAATAATTGTTAATAATTCAAAAATAATTGAAAATAATTCAAAACATTGTTTTATTTATATGCATACAATAGTGTTTCAATTACAACTGCATAACAAACAGATTTTCTGTAAACAGTTTTTGCCAATTATCTCGAAATGAAAAAAAAAGTGAATTATCAGGTTTTGCAAGTCCACTCGTCATTTAATGTATATTCTTTTTTTTTTTTTTTTTTTGTTTGTTTTTTTATCCACAAGCAATTAGCGGTTTCTCTGTGACAAGACCTGATGGTCTTCTTTGAGTAATCCGCGTTCTTTATATTTATTTTTAATATTTATTTCTTAACGATATCTTGGCTTGTTAACTTTTATTATTGTAACAAAGTTTTATTTATTTAAATTGTAATAAATATTGTAATAAGGAACAAAAAAAAAAATTGATAATTAAAAAAAAAAATTCAAAGCTTTTTCGACTTAAAAAAAATACTTTAAATGAAAAAAAGTAAATCTAAAAAAAGTAAATCGATTTCTTCACTTTTTCCTATTTTAGGGTGACTTGGTTGTAATTGCTAAATCTATCAGCTTGACAGGCAGAAAAATATGGATATCGAAAAGTACCAAACGTTAGTTCATGCAAGCATCAAATTGAAATGATGGTAGAAGTTTAACCGTTCGCTAACCTTAAACTTCTATATGTATTGTATTGCAAGGCAATTTTATTGAAATAAAAATATTTGGTAATATAAAACGTATTGCTAAAATGACTGTAAATTTATAGTTTAAAATATCCCACATTCCATTTTATATCACCCATGCGACTTTATTAGTAGGCAAACATCACCCCGCCTCACCTTTTTCTTTCTGACTTGTTTTACTTAAAAATCTTTAAGTTAAAATTTGAGTTAAAATCTCGCGTTTATTAAAATATTGGTTATTTATAAAAATAGCAATAAAAGTTAAAAACAAACAAAATGAACAAAAGCATTGACTAAACGCCAGCTCGAAAAAGGGCTACCATGCATGGACCACGCCTTAAACGGTGAGCAAGACTTGGATTGGACCATGCTTGTCGGCCGATGGTGGGCCAGTAATGATGCCGATGGTGGGCCATGCATAAGCCAAGCATGGCGAATTTACTGGGTCGTAAAATAAGTATAACATTGTAACCAAAATAGCTAAAAGTAAAGTAGCTGTAAAACAAACTATAAAAGTTAGTAATATGATTAAATAAGAAAATAATAGATTTGTCTCTTCTACATTAATTAAGTAATACATATTTTTACATATTATAAAGAATACAAAAAAAAAAGAAAAAGAAGTATAAAAAATAAAAGAACAACAAAAAAATCATTAATATATATACACTTGATGAGATTTTTGTTCTTGTTTTCTTTTATTTTATATATCAATTTCTAAAGTGTGTACACGAAATAAATGTGAAAGTAGAAAAACAACTAAAAAAATGTACTCCTCAATTTTTATTTAGAACCAAGTAATAATTTTAATACAATAATATAAGAAGATCAAATATTAAAAAAAAAATTAATTTTTCTTGTGGGAATCTAATAAAATTTCGAGCTTTTGCTTTAGTGGTACCCATAAGCTTGCGCACAGAATAAGAATCAAAACTATTTTTTTACGCTTTTTTAAATGATATTTTAATATCTTTAATGTTTCTGCAAAGTTTTCTTGTTTTTTTTCTTTTTCTTTTAATAATAGTACTTTTCAATAACTCTCAATTCTAGGCAGTTTGGAGGGTTTTCTGCTTTAGGCTCAAATTTCACATTGTTCTTTTTATACCATTCCATAGCTAGTTTACAATAATGAATTGAAGCTAAATCAGGTTAGAACACAGGTCTGTTATTGTGTGATTTAAAGAGGTAAAAGGCGTTATTGTAAACATTCTTTAAATATATTTTACCAGAAAGTGTAGACTGAGAAATATAAGGTGCTGATTTTTTGCCACAACTGCAAATAGCTTGCCAAATCAAAGCTTTTTTTAGCGAACTTGTCATGTTTTGTGTATTTAAATTTCTTATCTGCTTTTCCTCTATATTTGGCAATAAAATAAACAGCACCAGGAATTTGTTGATGATTGTACTTGATATAAGTTTCATCGTCTTCAATAATACAGAAATTTTTAGAAACAAAATTGTCATACAACTTTTTGCCGCGGGTTCTTGCACTTTTTTGTTGAGTTTCAGAACGGTTGGGCACTTTTTGTGCTTTGAAAGAATGAAAACCATGTTTGTTTCTAACTTTTGCAACAAAACTATGAGAAAATCCATTTATTTTTGTGCGTTCCCTAAGTGAAAGGCTTGGGTAATTCTTAAAACTGTTAACCAGTTTTCTAACTAGTTTTATATCTATAAAACCATCCTATCTTCCACCACCAGATTTGCGTTTGATTGATTTTGTAATTTTGTTCACAGTGATACAGTCTAGTACTGCCTTAAAAAAGTCGCACTAAAGAAAAAATTGACGCTCATTTGAAACAGCAGTTGGAGGATGAAAAGCGTTATCGGCTGAACAACAATGCTACTCTACGCTCGAAAGAGAATGTTTAGCTATAGTATACGCCTGCGAGCACAACAAAACATACTTATTTGGACACCCTTTTAAAATGTACAGCAACCACAAAGATATTGTAAAAATTTTAAACAACCCAAACGCTACAGTCCTAATTTGCATTGAGCTTATGACTTTAGGATTACAGGGGTATTCTTTTGATCTACACTACGTCCAAGGAAAAAATAATATATCTGATTATTCTAGTCGACATCCTGTAGACTCTTGTGCGAACAAAGGGCTAGAAAAACTATTTTTTCTTAATTCTAAAATCTGAAACACAAACATTATTAGACAAGACTGTTGCACAAAAAAATAGGTTGAGTGTAGCACTTCCAGAAGCATAGTTTGAATTTGAACCTTGAACATCTTGATTGTAATTCTAGTGCCACTAATCTACTACCACAATTAATACTTATTATACACGAGGCAACTAAACCTGTTTTAATTTGTGTTTGTTAAAAATTTTTAAATAATAAGCGATTAAATGCTATTGTGTGTCTGAAAGATTACTCAATCAAGAGCAAGGGATGTATAAGGGCGGAGGAGTTCCAATTCACTGTAAAAATATCATTACGGCAACAAGTGCAAATTACTCAAAAAAGTATCAATACAGACATTGTCTCTGAATTTTGTTTTAGAATTTCAAAATCTCTATCTGAATACTTGCTACTATCAACTTTTTTACTTAATAATAAATGTTGCCTAATTTTAATTTATGATTTGAATTTGAGTTTATAACTAATTATGACTTAGGTCAGGTCAGGATTTGGATCATCATAATTACTCAACTACTGGTAACATGTAGTTCAGTACCTCTTGTCCTGTTGATTTGTAGGATTTGCTTTTCTAAGCAAAGGCTAGGTTAACTTAGCTTTTAGCTAAATTAGTTAGACTTAAAATATCCCTTGCTCTTGGTTGAGTAAAGGTTAGATGTTAACTTGGACAGATGTTACCTGCATCCAGCTACTGTCTTCAGGGGCGCCCAAAGCATTTTTTGGTCTTTAAGATAGCTAACTTCCAGACATGGAGCAAACTCCAAACATTTATATGTTTATACTTATGTCAAATAAGGATGCTTTGTAAAAAATTACGATGATTAGAGCTTGGGAACAAAAAAGCCCCAAAATTTTGGCCCCCCTGCCCCAAACGTGAGAGCAACAAGTTGATGAAAAATTTTTTGTACTATTTTCAACTAGACTTATGGTTTGAGAAAACATTCCTTCCAAATATTGGCTCAGCAAGACCACAGATTTTAATCCTAGATGGACATGACTCACACAATCTTGTTGAAATTATTGAGCTGGCCATCGTAAACCAAATCGAAATTGTTGAGCTCCCAGCTCACACCAGCAACTGGTTGCAGCCTTGTGATAGAACAGTTTTTAAATCACAGAAAACTACCTATTCTGAGGAATGCCAAACAATGATGAATGACTACCCAGGTGTAGTAGTTTCGCATTCTAACTTTTGCGGTTTATTTTCAAAAGCGTGGAAATATGCAATGACTGACACAAATATACGCTCAGGATTTAGAGCATGTGGAATTTATCCCTTTAATCCAGATGCTATTCCTAAAGAGGCATACATCCCAAACATTTTATATAGTAAAATTTCAGATGCTGTCCCAAGTCAAAATGTATGCAACATTTCAATAATAAACAATCTTCCATTATTGTCTGATCTATCCGAAAGCAGCTTTGCAATTAACTCACTGTCTTCTACCAAACCAGTAGAAGAAAATGAGTTTATTGGTTTTTTAATTCAAGACAATGCTGTGCAATATTCAAATATTGTTACAGAACATAGCTATGCAAGAATTAAACCGGTACAAGACAATGAGTTTATTGATTTTTCTGTTCAAGACAATACTCTGGGTTTGAATATTGATACTGATATACGTCTTGAAGAAGTAGAAGTAATTCAATCAACATTAGATTCAAATGATAATAAAAAAGTTTTTCGCAAAACATTAACGGATCTTCCATTTCCATTTGCTAATTCATCTTGTCTATCAGACAAAGATTCAGATGTTCTTACATATTTTTCTCCACAAATTAAACAAACAAAAAAACACTCAAAAAACTCTAATTTAAAGTTTTTTGTTCTGACCTCAGAGGAGGCTTATAATGCAAAGCTTGAAGATATGGCTTCAAAGGTAGCTAGTGAAAATAGAAAAGTTGAAAAACAAAAGATTTTGAAAGAAAAAAAAAAAAAACTCTGCAAAAAAGAAGCTAGATCATATATCAAACTTGAAGAAATTGACCAAGGTGAATGAAAAAAAATGATATTTTATAAGAAATATTTTTTTAGGTTTTTTTGTTCATGTTAATTCAACTTAATGAGTGTATAAATAATTTATTTAAATAAGTTATCTTGATTTTATGGTGTGCTTTTTATTTTTTTTTTAATTTTATGATTATAAATCAATTACAATGCCCTATTCAATCAAATACTGCCAACGGCCAATAAATGGTTAAGATGACCAGTATTTGGTAAAATTGTTTACCTTTAATATCTGGGTTATATATAATTTTATGTTATTTATAATCACAATAATTTTCACTTAAAATGTCAGAGCTTTCAATTCTCTAAAATTTTACATATGGTATGTAACAAATATACTTAAGTATTTTTCTGTAACGAGTGTTTCTTGTAAAAATATGGCCAGTAATTGGCGTAAGTACCCTATTTAATGTTGTTCATTCTAACATTTCCTAATTTGAAGAAACTGCAGACCTAGAATTTTTTTTGGAATGTTATACGCAAGCGTTACTTTTACGTGATTTCAAACAGGTCAAGACGTTTTTTGTAAAATCAAGACCCCGAAATATTTTAATTCATTTTTATTATTATTTATCGGTTGAAACTTTTTTCCTATGAGCAAACCCAGGTTTCGCTTTTTTTTTATAAAATCCTGAACCGAATATAATAAGTGCTTCAAATCGAATTCATTTTTAATAGCGTATAAGTCATAACAAATTTTGCTATAATATATTGAAAAGAATTACTCAATATAATAAACCTAATCTATCGCAAATTATTATAACAAAATGAATATAAATGGTTTAAATAAATTTAAATGATTCGGGTCTTGATTTATCTAGGAAGTATAGTAGACAAAAGGGAGAACGAAGTTAAAGCATCATTTCTCAAGGAACAGTAACGTAATTTTCTAGTAAACACCGCGTATTTATTATAGTGTAATGTTAACCAATCACATTCTACTTTTAACAAAAATTATCCAATGATATTGTTTCAAAACGTCATAAGCAGTTGAAGCATTGCAAATAAAAGATGAAAGCTTAAAAAGTTTGTAAGCAATATTTAGAGTTAGTTTATTGTTATTTTTTTATGTTTTGAACGACAAATAATGAATTTCTAGGTTAGAATTGAATTAATAAATGATTTGGTAGTATTTTTGCCGGATTTACAAAAAGGTAATTTCATATCTCTATATTTAGATAGGCACTCTAACATCTGAGCGCGTAATATCAATAACCGATAAAACGCGGTTAAAGAAAAAAAATCTGAGGTTTTATGCCGACGAAATAGTTTGAGGTGTTGATGTTCTTCCACCGTTCAACCAATGACATAAAAAACAATAACTTTTAATTTGTTTATTGCAAAATTAATATTTTTGAAAGTAATTAGTGTTTTTTTGATTAAATAACAAAATCAATTATAGCATTATATTACCATTCGGGCATTTGTTTTTAAAAGTTGTAAATGTATTTTAAATGTCTTTTAAACGTCTTCTAAACATTCTTACGTAAAGAACGTTTTAAAGACGTTTAAAAGACGTTTTAAAAGAACGTAACTTTCAAAAACAAATGCTTGAGGGGTACCTTAATAATGTGCATAATTTTGAATAGTAAGCGTTGATCACACAAAAAATATGCCTCCAACCAAAAAGTTAACTTTTAAGTAAATTTTTTTTTTAAGTTTGTTATTTTTTAATTGTTAATGTTTAGCTCTAACTTATGATATTTGTTTTGTTTTCATTTTACATTTTTAAAAAAATGTTGAAGTGCCTAATTTAGAATACAGCAATTTGTTTTTAAATTCAGCAAAAGTTCTATAACATAAAATAAAATTCTGTAAAGATATAATAAGTTCCTTGCCAAAAAAACGTTCTTTAAAAACGTAACAAACCTATAGCTAAACGGGAAAGCAAAAGTTGAGATTCAACAAGGTAATAGATGTTTTCAAAAACTTTGATATTTATACCTTGCATCGAGGTATTTAAAAAACAATTACTTTACGTAGATCACGATTTTTGTTGTGATTACTACTTGATAGTTAGAATAGTTTTTAAAAACTTATCCAGTCAAATTTTAAAAGAATAATCCATTTTGGTTACAGCTTACAAAGGTTACAAATTACATTTCAAAATTTTCCTTTTTCAACGCAAAGGCGCCATTTTGACTTGCCGCTGGAATAAATATAAACAAAGAGTGTACTTTTTTTTTCGATTTTCGGCTTCGTTTTCCCTCCATTCACTTATACCTCCTTGAGTACATATAATATATCATTGTTTGCTGTTGACTTATTTTTCATGTAGTGCTTTCTACAATAAGATAGCTTTTAATCCAGTTATAGACTATAGTAATATATATATATATATATATATATATATATATATATATATATATATATATATATATATATATATATATATATATATATATATATATATATATATATATATATATATACATAAATGATAATTGCATCATTATTTATATATAAATAATAATTGCATTATTATTTATATTTATATATATATATATATATATATATATATATATATATATATACATAAATGATAATTGCATCATTATTTATATATAAATAATAATTGCATTATTATTTATATTTATATATATATATATATATATATATATATATATATATATATATATATATATATATATATATATATATATATATATATATATATATATTATTTATATATGTATTGCAGTTTACATTTTATTCTCTTTAATATATTGCAGTTTACATTTTACTTTGCACAATTTTCTATAATAATAAGTTTACAATAGGTGTATACCCAGGAAAAAAAGTTCTATAGAATTTCTATAAACTTTTGAAACATATGGCCTATATAAATTATATAGAAATGCTATAAAATTTCTATAGAATGTCTATTAATTTCTATAGAAATTGCTATAAAACTTTTTTTCTATGAAATAAAAAGTAGAAAAAAAGTTCTATTGGAATTTCTATAGAAGTTGAGAGAGGTTCTATAGAAATTCTATAGTATTCTATAGAATTTCTGTAGACCATATGTTCCAAAAGTTTATAGAAATTCTATAAAACTTTTTTTCCTGGGTGCATATATATATATATATATATATATATATATATATATATATATATATATATATATATATATATATATATATATATATATATATATATATATATATATATATATATATATATATATACATATATATATATATATATATATAGTTATATATACATATAGTTATATATACATATAGTTATATATATAGTTATATTATATATATATATATATATATATATATATATATATATGTATATATATATATATATATATATATATATATATATATATATATATATGTATATATATATATATATATGTATATATATAAATATATATAGTTATATATATCAGGCGCGGACGCAAATTTTTAGATTACCCCATCAAAAAAAAGCGCCATACGCAATGTCCTAAGTTGAAGAAAGAAACTCATATTTTTATTTTACTTTTCTTAATGCAACACGAAACTAAGTTAACTAGTCATAAGGTTGTTTTAAGCATTTTTACTAATATGGTAAAATAAGAACATAGCCTGACTTGATTAATTTCGGTCAGTTTTCAGTATACACACAAAAAATATATAAACTTAAAAAAAAGAAGAAAAGAAGAACACTACTATTGCTTCTAATCATTAAAACACTGCTGTTATGTTTTGAATTAACAAAACAATTTCAAATCCTTTCAAAACATTTTCAAGTCATACTTTGATGTTAAAATTCAAAAAGCGCTTTAAATTGGTACTCTACTTATCATGATTTAACAATATTTTTTTAGAGTTAAATCCTGATACAATAGCGTACATTTGCAACCAATCAAATAACTGCTGCAGATGCTGCAAAGTATAGTTTACACTGCATAGTTTATTTTTAAACGAACCAGATTGCTACTTTTATTGGTGAGAAACCAATTAACTTTTCCACTTTTCTTATTCACGGAAAAGTATGATTTACATTAGGAAGTTTTTAAAATAAATTTTTGGTCCTCTCCAAAGCATCGTTTTCACTGTAAACTTTTTTCAAAATACATTTTATGATAAAATACAAAGATCTACAGTCTAATATTAGGCGGGTGGACGCAGTTCGCATTTTATTGACAATCATAATTAACAGATAAGTTAATTACAATTAATAGATAAGTTTTTAGTTTTAACAATACTTCGTACTTAAGTTTTTTAATCTTTTTTCTATTAAGTTTTTAATGAAAATACTGTCAAATAAACATGTTGATGTTTGTAACACAATTGTGTTTATTAAAATTAATAAGATAATAAATTTAAAAAGCATATTAAAAATTACGTTTTGCTTCAGAAAATATTTGATAAATCTGATCATCAAGGAGAAGAAGAATCATCAAGGTTTGTCACCTATATTATATTGATTTTATTTTCTTTATTAACTTTTATAATCATTTTTTTAAATTAAATTTTTAATAATTTAGTTTTACTATTTGGTAGACAAAAAACGCATCCAACTAATAAAAAAATTTGGTAGACAAAAAACGCATCCAAATAATAAAAAATTTGGTAGACAAAAAACACGTCTAACTAATGAAAAAAATTTGGTGAAAAGACTTTTTTAGTTAGTATTTGAAAAATGCATTTTTATCTTATTAGCAATTTTGTTTGAGACATAAAACCCCAGTTCTCCACCAGACCATCTCTTTCAGGTCTCGTTCATTTTTAGACCATCTCTTGTTAGGCTAACTAATTTATTATATAATAAACTATAATAATATAATAGACTAATTTATATTATAATAAACTAGACACTTTAATTCAAGAAAACTTTCTTAATCATGTTAAATCTCAGAAAGCGATGTCGCAATTTAAAGTAATAAAGATTTCCTTCTTAAGTGTTTTTTTCTTATTTATGATTTGCTTCAAAACGACTTCTAGCGTTTACGTGTTATACAGAAAAAGAAATATGATTTTTTTACTTTAAAATATAAAATCAACAGAATTAACATATGGCTTGTTAATTAACTTCATTTGAGTTAATTGGAAAATATTTAAAATATATTTAAAATTTTCAGAAAAGCTAGTAATGATATCTTCTCAAAAAGAGTCAAAGTTAATTTTTAATTTTTAATATAAAAAAAGTCTTTTTATCCAGACTCCTATCCAGTCTCCCATCTAGACTATATAGACTCCGATCCAGCTGCGATCCAGACTTGAGATTTTGATTTTCATCAGAATTTTTTAGTTTGAATTTATGTACTTCTTAAAAGTAATTAATAAAATTAAGTTAATTTTTATGACTTTCTATATTCCAAATCCAAATAAAAAACAACACTTTTTTCATTAACTTATCCCAATAAATTTTTAAAACAATTTAAGTTTGTGAATAACTAATATAGAAAATTTAAACAAGATAAATGCATTAAAGCTAAAAAAAACTACAAAGCATAGATTGTTTTTTATTGTGCTGTATACGAACCATGCAACTACGAAACTAGGGCATAAATCGATTGTCAATTGGTACTCGTATATAAACCCATATTGTATAATACTGAGCTGCTCATAAAAACTCCAGCTAAATGTCTGCTAACAAACCGATGCGTTAACAAAAGCCTTTACTTTAACAAAAAATTTTTTGAAAAAGATTAGTCACGGTGTTTAAAATTTTTTTAAACCATCATGATAACTAGAAGCTCTAACTGACATACACGCTCAACCAACTTCATAATCCGAGACTTAATCACTTTACTTAAACTTGCGTCTATCTTTTAATAAATTTAATTTTCATGTAACCTAAAAAAAATGAAAATCGAGGCTAGTTGTCTCTGTTTTTACTCTTTCAACCCGTGTAGCCATAACGGCAGATTTTTTTTGTAAATATTAAAGCTAAGTTTTGAAGAGTATGAATGTAGATAACATCTTTAGGTAAATTTTTGGGGCCCTTTGGATTATGAAAAATAAAAATAAAATTTTTGCCGACAACTTGGTGCAAACTATAAAAGCTAAAAAAATACTATTGACTTTGAGTGTTTGTAAAATACCTCAAAAACCTTTCAAATTTTATAGAAACTATTAGAGATTCTACAAAAACTCTATTAAATTTTCTATAGACCATTTGTGAAAATTTTATAGAAACTTTATAGAACTATTATAGAGAAAAAATAGTGTTTATTAAAATTTCTTATTGTTAAACTTATTAAAGTCCCTGTTACTAGGTGCGGCTGATATTTAATCTCTGTATATTTTTTTCTGTTTCTTCGGTAGCTCTCTGAGTTTTATTTTTATTGCTATCAAATTTTAAATCTTCTGTTTTGAAACCTCTCACGGGTTGTACAACTACGCAATGTACGATAATGCTGGTGAACTTTGAAACGCTGGTAAAAGAAATAAACTTTTGTGTGTTTGCACACTTGAATTAAGAAATCATATAAGATGATGTCGTAATACAAGCAACTTTTAACATTTTGAAAAAGTTTCATTTTTTCGGCGAATTTTTCAGCAGAAATACAAAATTTCTTTCGAAATTTTGCATTTCTACTGAAAAATTCGCCGCCTTATTAAAAAAATTATGTATTTTTTTTTTGTATTATATATAAACCATAAGATCATTTATGCAATGATATCTTAATACGAGTTGCTGATGAAATATAAACCACAATATCACTTATATTCAACAACAACATATTCTACCCAAGTTCCTCTCTTTTTATCGTCATCAGTAGTGCTGTCATCATTTAATACACTGTTCTCGGCTATCCGTACGACTAAATCTAGTATTTATAAATCATACTTAAAAAGATAAAAATGAAACTTTTTTAAATAAGTACAGTTTTCGTAAAAGTAAAAAACTTTCTAAATTGTTTGCTCGCTTTAGACTTGTTATTTGACGTATAAACAAAATACAGAATTTTTTTTTAAGGCGGCGAATTATTCAGTAGAAATGCAAAATTTCAAACAAGATAGAAACTTTTTCAAAATGTTGAAGGTTATTTGTTAATAGGTTAAAGTCATATGTATCAATATTTTTTATTAACTTTTATATCAACCCTTGTTTACTTTTTCATTTTTTTAAATAATTTTTTTTTTATATACAAATGATTCTACGCTGTTCATCTTGTGAATATTTTATGATTTAGTTTACACTTGAAATTGTTTGTGAACAAACTGATTAAATTATTTTCAAGTAAAATGTTTTATCTTGCATTCAAACTTATGGTAAATGCATTTCTTATTATTTAATATATTTTAATCTATTTTTTATTAAAAAAATATATACATATTATTTTATTCCAAAATGGGTGTTTGCTTTTATATATTCAAAGCTTTTATATATTACGTTAAAAGTTTTTTGTTTTTGGTTCGTTAGTTAAACCCTATTTAATTATATTTTTAGTTAATTTTAACATCTTTTGATTTTGTATTTTATGTTACACGGTTTTTATAATTTTATACTATAAGGTTTATATGTATTTTACGGTATCTATTACAGGGCTTAGTGATAAAGAAACTATAGTCTATATAACTATTTATGTATATATAAAAGGTATATTGTTTCAAGGGAGTTTCAAGGGAGCTATATTTTAAAAATTACTGTTATGTTCAAAACTTCCAACAATTAAGGGATGCTAAAATCTTAAAGCGTAATTTTCAGTAAAAATGCAATTTTTATTTTTAATGGAAGACATTAATAAAAAAAAGATTCTTCCTAGCTATTTTTTAAGATTGCAAATATATCCTTCTGCATTTTATCATTTATAAAACATCATTTATAAAAAGGTTGAACAACAACAACTACTACTACAACTATAACAACAAAAAACCAGGTTGTTGTTTGCAACACAGTGACGTTGAGACCAAATAAATTTTAGACGGGGGGGGGGGGAGGAGAAAAATATACAATTTTATCCATAACATTTAATAGGGTATTAATAAAACTTTATGGTAATTATTTTCATATATAATACTTAGAATAAAATAAAAATATAATACTTAAAATAAGTAATAATAGTTAATAAATAAATAATAACACAATAAAATAAATAGTTAAATAAAAATTAGAATTAAAAATATATTTAAATTTAAAAATAATTTTATTCCATTTTTATTTTATTACATAAAAATTTTATGTTTTATTAGCATCATTTTACTTATATTTGAAAAAAAAGTTTTTACAGTTAAAGATGTGAAGCGTGTTTGCTTTGTAAAATGGGGTGGTAATCCCATTTTAAAAACACCAGTTATTTATAATTAGTATTAGTTGCTCATTACTACTATTTATAATATCTTCTTTAGGTAACTTTTCAATTTGTTTGTAATCTCAGATGTGAACAAGGTAATATAATGAAAAAGTGTATTTTATTTTAGTTTTTTTTTTCTTGTTAATTTGTTTAAAAAACCCAGCAATCAATTATGCAATTGTTTTACAATGAAGGATGCATAATTTTAATAAAGACTTATATAAAAGAATATTTAACGCAAATACAATTTCTTTTTTTTTTAAAATTCTTTATTTGTTTAATTTTAATAACTTTAAAGACAAAGGTTTAAAAAATATATTTCTATCATTTAACTCCTCATTAAGTAAAATTTATTTGATTTTTTAACAGTTGCTACGTAACTTATCTTACAGCTTTTACAACAAACTTTAAAATTCAATTTTAAAATTCAATATTAGCATAAAAAATCTGCACATCTAAAAAACTTTCACATAGCTTCAGTATCTTTTAATTAAATTTATGTAAAAAATTACACTTCAATTGTTACGCTTTAATTAAATTTAGAAATTAAACTTTAACATCTTGCACTTATGAATAGTTTTTTTATAGAAAATTTTTACTTCCTCAATCTTACTATGTTAACTTTTTGCTTATAACATTTTCGTATAGATTTATACAAAAATATTTCGTATAGACTTATATAAAAATATACCAACCCAAGCTTATAAGAGTTGCTTTTTATAAGAATGAGGCAAGTTGAAACAGTTAAGTTATTTAATTTCCTTGAAAATTTTGGGGGTATCTTCAAACCATTTCATAAGAAAAACCTGAAAATTTGAGCCCATAATTCAAAGCGGTCTAAAAGTTACTACGATTTTAAGTTTCATAAAACGTTGACTTTTCAAAGTTTTCTATGTTTCGATGTAGCAATTTCATGCAGTTAAAAAAGTTGTTTGAAATGAGAGGATGTGCTGAGTTTTTATAAACAAATATAATATCAAGTTTCATTCATTATAAATAAATCAGTAAAAAAAAAAAAAAAATTACCTCACTATACCTGACATTGCATTTAGCTCTCCTTAATCCTGATTATAAATTAAAATTATAATGTGCTATCTCCTTTTTATCCGATCAAAAGTTATTTACGTCAAAATGGTAGACGCGGAAGTTTTTATCACAGAAAAACAACAAAACTTCAAAGGTAAATCGTGTTTTTATTACAGAAAAACATCAAAACTTTAAAGGTAAAACATGCACCTTAAACTTGGACGCAGAATGTGAGAAAGCAACTAAGACAATCTGATCTGCCGTATAAAAATAGAAAGGGAGAAAATGTTTCATTCAAGACTGTAACCAAAAAAAAAAGATTAAAATTCTTATATGAATATACACAACAACTAAATACACACAAAATATCAGTGATGAAAAATTAACACGTATATTTGTTGACTATTGGTCTATGGACAGCATGCAAAAACTGAACTGAACAACTTTAAGAAGAAACTTCATCAAACCATCAATGAAATATTCATTTTCCCATCGCCTTATGTTAGTTTTTGATATGTTACCCAAAAATCAGAGTAATTTAACAAAAGTTTTGAACCAGGGAATTCTAGTATACAAAAGGTTGACATTATCAATAGTCAAATTGATAGAGCACTCGCTGTTGAAATATTTAGTCTCCTTGGTGTAATAAGAGCAGTTCCTGCTCTTCAAAAAATGTATTTATTTTCTGTCTAAAATTGGATTTCAAACATTTTTCAGCTATTGCAGGCTATTTGAATTTTAAGATTGTTTCCTAAATCCAGATAAAGCATCTGTAAATATTGCATTTTATAAGAGTGTTTTAAAGTAGTTTATTTTATTGTCAAAATAATAATGTTTTATATGTTATGTTGTTAAATAGGCTTTTTACTGAAATGTTATATTTTTAATGGACTAACCAGAAGTACTGGTTAACTAATTATTCTTTAAGATATCTTTTTATTGTGCAAGGTATTTTAGATGTTGCGCAATGCATTTTAGATGTTATGTTTTTAGAACTTATAACTAAAGTTTTATTTTGTTGTGAAGATCTTGGTACATACTTATCTTCTCTGTAGAGTTAAGTTTAAAAAAAAGACAAAATAGCGTGTTTATATTATTTTATTTTTTATTTTTTTAAATTAAAAGACTTCAATGGGTGGTTTTGCTTAAACGAAAATATCTTTACTATAAAATAACTTTGGACAGAAAAAAAAAACTGCTGTTAGAATCGGTAGCTATTTAATAAATCAAATTTTTCAATTTTGGTTGGTCTATGGTAGTTGTTTAACATTTGAAATTAGTTTCTTTGAGAACCCTGAATTTAAATATCTTACTTATTTTAGCTATAAAATAGTAAATATATTATTTAAATTAAATTATTTAATACCTTAAAAAAAGAAAATAATAACCAGTGCCGCCTAGAGGGAGGGGGTGGGGGCGAAAGGGACAGTTTGTCCTTTTTTGCCGGCGGCAGAAATCCAAGGGGCGCCAAATGTTAATTTTTTTATTAGTGTTCATATTATTATTATATTTATATTACCGTTTCTATAATATATATATATATATATATATATATATATATATATATATATATATTATATATATATATATATATAATGGTAAGCTATTTTTTATGATACAATTCATGAAAAATCCTATATAGTGGTTACTTATAATTCAACATCTAAGTTGTGAAAAGCGTAAGAACATTATTGGACGTTTCGCGTTTTTTGATTTCTGTAAATTTACAAATATTCTTAATTAATTACTATCAAAATGCATAATAATTAATATCATTTATGAATATGTTAGGTGGTTTTTTAATGATATTTTTTATGCGATATTTGTGGATTGTTATGTAATATAAATTTACATTTATATTTCAATATTAATTGTACATAATTGTATATAATTGTACAGAGTTTGAATTGAAGTGATAGAAGAGTTTGATTCAGAGTCGAAAGAAGATAAAACAATTATTTGATAACATGACTGAACATGATAATGTTGATTATACAAAATGCTGTTGATTTTTGGTTCATGAGAGGAACATTTAAGATCAAGACGAACTGGATTATTTAAATGGGACGAGTTAACACATGTGTTTGCTGATGGTTTTATCAAAAAACATGCAATTGAGACGCGAATACATGTAGAACTAAGTAATAAACAAGTTATATGTGCTTTTCACAAACAGAAGTATGGCAGATACTGGTATGTACCATAGCAATGCTTACATCCACCCCATGAAGCTCCTCCGACAAATAAGAGAAAAAGCAAACAAAAAGATCTCCGAAAAGCAACAAGAGACCAGTATGAAAATATTAATAAATGTATTCCTAGTTTTTTTCCAGTATCTGATTAGCTGTGCAGTATTCACAGAGACAGCATATTTCTAAATCATGACCAAATAGAGAATGGCCCTTGATTTGAGAATGATTCTTGATTTGATATTAAAGGCATCAACTTCTACAATCAACTACCATAAGAGAAAGTTCCATGAAGCTGTAGATAACTTCAAAAAAATCTATTCTGAAAAGGTAGGACCAGGACAAGGAGGCTAATTTTTGGAGATTATGGAAGATTCAACGCAACCATTATTAGTTATTCCAAATGATTTGATATGCTACATGAAGCTTATTAAAACACTGAAACATTCAGCCAAAAAGTACTTATTATAT
Source organism: Hydra vulgaris (assembly GCF_038396675.1). Lineage (NCBI taxonomy): Eukaryota > Metazoa > Cnidaria > Hydrozoa > Anthoathecata > Hydridae > Hydra > Hydra vulgaris. The sequence continues at coordinate 38,460,728 of NC_088934.1, forward strand.
CCGCAATACCACCACTACAAAATCATTCAAAAGAATATCTCATAAAAACTTTAAAATGTAACAAGTAGACTATTTAATTTTACAGCACTTGATTTTTTATTTTTTTATTATTGAAAAAATAGGTAAGTTTTTTTTTTAACTGCACAATCGATTTGGACAGGAAGTGATAGTAGTGTAGTAGTAGAGCACTCGCTTCATAAGCGAGAGGTTCCAAGTTCAATTCCCACCACGTCACTGGTAGTACCGCACTCAACTTGTTTCTCCGCGCAGCGGCCTTGTTGGTCAAGCTTCGTGTTTCGGAGTTATAGGGTTGAGAGAGGGTTATAACCACAATTAGCCTTCTCATCTGTTGTGGCCTTCTCAGCCTTAGGGAGGTGAATTACAAAAAAATTGTATTGCAAACTAATGCATAATTGTATAGTTATTCTTGTTGGTATAATAGTTAGTGGATAGAGGGAGTTTTAACACTGTTGTTTTTGAAGAGTTTTTTGAAAACTTTATAAGCATTTATAAGCATGTCAAAATTTAGCAATAGTAAAAAATAAACAACATAAATCCCGTATAAAAGTTGTCTATACTTTATTATAAATAGTTTGGCAGGTAATTTATGCAAAAAAGTTGTATAGAATTCAAACTTAAATGCCAAAAGAAGTGATTAAGATAAATCTTTACATTACTTTACATTCTGTTGTTGTTTGAACAACTTTAAACACAACAGGTTTTTAGCATTTTAATTATCAATTCTTAACAACTTCTTGGTTCTTTTATATCCACTTCTTCGCGTGATCTCTTTTGTAATCACTTCTTCACGTGATACAATCTTTCTTAATGTTTTAATAAGCAATTCTTCATGTGAGACAATCTTTCTTAACTCTTTTATAACCTCTTTTTTCGTGATACAATCTTTCTATCTCACATACAGCTAACTTTACCACTTTCTTGCATAACCTAACTGAACAACAGCCTATTGCAAATCAATTTTTAATTCCAAAAAAAAAACTATGCCGTAATAATGCATGATGTAAATATTAGTACATATTTCTTCACTGGAATAAAAATTACATCATTTTTTTGGCACATCTTCATAATGAGTTTCTTATATTTTATTTATATCTTATATTTTCTATATATTAATTATCAAAAGTTGTTTAATGATTTTCTCTTATTCTCTGCAATATTATCACCTCATTTAACATGATTGCCGATGCAATTGTTTTCGTTTGATGTCAGAGCAACTTAATGGATAGATGCACATAACAACCATACTTTTTTCAGATCAAAGACTAATTTTAATAAAAGTTGACTCTAAAATTTTTGTATACCATTATAAAGACATTCCAACCTTTTTTTAAAAAAATCTTGAAATTTAATGTAAAAAAAACTCGAGATTTATAAAAAACCTGGAGAATCATAAAACCTAAAACAAAAAAGTACTTTTTCTTAGTTTATATTTTGTTATAAAAAGGTTTTAAAAAAAATATTTTAGTTTTGACACTATAACATTTGTTCTCCTTTTGCAATAATCATATCTCATAATCATAACTCCTTAATAATTTACAATTTAAAATGTAATTTCTAATACAAGAAAAAGTAAAACTAGTAAATATAATTTTTAACAGGTAGAACTAAGTCATTTAAATACCAAGTTTGACTGAATATGTTTTATGAGTATGTTTTTATCTGTTACTCTAATGTATAATGTATATTTGGCATTACAGCTATTTAATCCTTAGCAACATGCTGCACTTCAATCAACATATCTTTCACACAATATTGCACAACATGCTGTAAAAATATCATTTAAATGATAGCAAATAATTATTGAGATAGCAACTCGCGTAATCAAAAATGGAGATTTAAATATTGGTAAAAGTTTATATGTATACCAAATATAAAATCCTTTATTATCAATCAAATCAAGGATATCTGTATTCAACATTTCTCAACACTTAAAAATTTACCTTGAGAATTTTTAATCAACCCTGAGGCCGTGAGATTTGTAATTTAACGATGAGACTCTGGACAAAAGCTGAAGAGTTGGAAAGTTTGGATTTTACTTTATATTATTGCATTAAATGTATATGAAAGTTACATAAATACTACATATTTTTGATGTACTTTTGATTTGAGGTTTTATGTTATAAGTAGTTTTTTTTTTCAAAGAAATATCCACAAAAAAGATACTAAATATTATTTTTTTACTGATGAAGAATGATTATCAAGGATAAATAGCAAGACTAGGTACCATTCATCTTCTTATAGTCTGAAGTTAACTTATAACTCGAAAATTTGTAGAATTTGTTTAATAGTAGACATCAAGGTTATTAGACATGCTTATAAAAACAAAATTACTTGGATTGCATTTAAATTTTGTGTTCTTCTAAATTATAGTATCAAGATAACTATTTAATAACATAAAAAATACCTTAAAATAGTTTAGTTACTTAAATATGTTCCTACGCATACTGCACCTTTTTTTGTCTTAGTTTCTAATCCATTGTCTTTTTTAAAAATATTAAAGAAAATGTAAATAAATTTTTTTTTAAGTTAAAAACGATCAACTATTTCAATACTGTGATATAAATATTATAATATCATATTTATCAAATACTTTATCATTACACAGTAAAATTTCTTATACATATTTAAAAAATATTAAAAAAATAATAATAATAAAAAAATAACGATAATGGAATGACACTATGGCAATACTTTAATTGCGGTAAAGGTAAAACAATTCAGTTTTCAGGATTAGAATTCGTTTCTGGTTTAACAGAGATAGGACCTTTTGATGGTGGACAAATTTTTAAAAATTGAAAAGAATTGCAAAGGTAGGTGTCTTAACACTGGTGTCTACTGCAGTGAGTCGTCGTGTCTTATGTTTTTTGATACTAAAATTGACCTTTGAAAACAATCAGAATAAAAACGCATACAACACCCAAAATCAAACATACATCAATGGATTCAATTTTATTACATCACGCTGATTTGCTTATTTGTTCGTCCAACTCCAAATCTCTCAAAGGAATTGATGCCGAAGCGATAGTTACTAAAAGTAAATTTAAATTTTAGTGCAATACTGATGTTACAGGATAGGCTATACCTATACGTAAGCATACAAGATTTACAACCCAGCTGAAAAATTTTTTATATGAAGAGTTTATAGCTGGAGAAGTAACAGGACATAAAACAACACCAGAAAAAGTTCTCTTTAAAACGAAGATAATGAAAGATAAAAAAAGGTGTCAAATCATTTAGTCCGACTCAAATTAGTCAACAGTCGACCTTAGTCGACAACAAATTCTTTCTTTAGCAGAATGCTCAACAAATACCAGCAAGGTTTGTTTAAAAAACCTGAAAAAGTTGAAGCTATTGAGAACTTTACAGAAGAATTAGTAGAAAACGTATTTGCAAATGACATTAAAAATATAGTTAGCGAGATTATACCTAATGTCAAGAAACTAAATAATGTAAACGTTCCGCAGTTTGTTATTGTAGCAAGGAGTTTCGAAAATCAAACAAATCACTCTTTTAGCCAAATAACAACAATACTAGATGATGATGATGTGTGTATCAACCTCATGGTTAAATCATAACCATGAGGTTGTTAAATTATATATGGATAAAACTTTTTATTGGCCATACCCCAAACAAGAATTTATTGAAGACAGGTGTAACATCCACAAGATACTAAATATTCCTGAGCAAGGACTTATGGAACATTTTGTTTTTAGCAAAGATGACATAAAAATAATAAACAAATGCTGTAGAGAACAAACTAATACTTTTTATTATAGATTCATTTGTAGATTTCATTGTGTTTTTATAGTTGTTTTTTACTGTCAAAAGTCGTTTTGAATTAAAGATATATTCATTTAAGTCTTTTAATTTATTGAAAGTATATGGGAGTATAAATCGTTTTCAAAAAACTATAATTCAATAGCTTGTTGGCACATTGATCTTTTGCTTTTCAAAGTAAGCCTAAATTTTATCGCTTTTAAAGCAGGTGAGGTTTTCAGATATGATTTTAAGACCTACATTGACTTTTAAATCAGTTCGACTGTATTTGCAGTAAAAAAAACAGTTTTTCTTTCTTAAAAATTTATAATATACTAATATAAGTTTCGATTAGCCAGAGACTTGGTACTCAAAAGTACAGAATTTGCGTTATTGAACGCTCCTGAGGTAGTTTGGGTAACGTACGAAAAGTATGTTTCAGATATTTTAAAAACTCAATTTGTTTCCTTAATGTATGAAACTTGATATTATATTCGTTTATAAAAACTCAGCATATCCTCTCATTTCAAACAACTTTTTTAACTGCATGAAGTTGCTACATCGAAACATGGAAATCTTTGAAAAATGAGTGAATGTTTTATGAAACTTTAAATCGTAGTAACCTTTGAACCGCTTTAAATTATGGGCTCAAATTTTAGATTTTTCCTACGAAACGATTTGAAGATGTCCCTGAAATTTTCAAGAAAATCCAATTACTCGATTTTTTAATTTTTTTTATTTTTGTTGCCAACAAAAAAACAAGATTTCAAAACTAAATCAGACAGCAACAACAATAAACAACAAAAAAAAACAACAGAAAAAGTATATAGGGGAGACCGGGGCTAGTTGGCCGCAGGGGTAAGTTGACGAACTGCGTTTATCTTTAGAGCCATTCATCAGAAAGTGACAAAAACTACTCAGAAACTTTCTTATTGACCATTTCATCATTCACTGTAGTATTGTCAGGGTTCGTGCATGCGCATGGGAGATATTGAGATTTATGCGTTTTTTGGACAAAAACGTAACTTTTAGAACATCGCTTCCTTTTTACTTTACAAAGAAAATATTTAGTCGTATGAAAAAAAAATTATTGTAAAAGTTCCAGTCACAATTGGTTTACTATATTCAGTCAGACTTTTTTTTCAAAGCTGCCGTTTTTCAGGATCTATAGACTGTTTATTAAAAAAAAAGCTTTCGGGGTAAGTTGACAAATTTTTCACGGGGTTAGTTGGCTCATTTACTATGGAAAAAAATATTTATTTTTATAAAATTATTTTTTTTTATTTTTTTTATTTTTAACAATATTGAAAATATTTATTCTAACAAAAAAATTAAAAAAAAATTTTGTTTAGTTTTTTTTTCCACAGATAAAAGGTGGGTTACTGTTTGGCTTTTATACGGACTAATATTTGGTACCAGCTAAAAGTAATATTAAATTTTGGGATAAAATTGTTGCAAAAATTAATTTTAAAAAAATTTCTATTAATTTTGCACTTAATAGTGCATTAATAATCATTTTTATAGTTTGCGCCAACTTACCCCGTGGTGGGGTAAGTTGGCGCAAACTATAAATTTTTTTATTTTTTTTTGAGGGTCCAGAAAGGCCCCAAGAATTTTTTTTTTTAAATGAATGCAAATTTTATAAGATACCCTAATCCATACTCTTTAAGACTACACTTTAATATTTTAAAAAAAATGTACTGTTAGGGCTACAGAACTCATAGAGTAAAAGCCGAGCCAACTAGCCCCGGTCTCCCCTACAGCAGGCTCCAAAATTATTTATAACTTTTTAACTTTTACGAAGATTTGACTGGTATTTTTTACTTTTAACCAATTTTGATCACATAAAAGTACCATTTCAACCATAAAAGTGGTTTAGGTTACTGTAAAATAGCTCAAAAGTATAAAAAAAGTAAAGCTAGTGTACAATCAATAATTAAAAAAATATATATAAAATGCATGACACTGTAAAAAATATGAAAAGGTTAAGCAGCCCACGCAAGGCATCAATTCGCAACAATAACAGAATGCTAAGAGAAATAACAAAGGAACCAACTCTGTCAGCAAGGAATAATAAAGAAATCCTTGATATCAATGTTTTGGAGAGAGCTATATAAAGGAGAATAAAATCAGTTGGATTTTATCGGTCCCACGTGACTAGAAAGCCCTTCATCTCGGAAAAGAACAGAGTCTGTAAATTGTAGTTTGTAAAAAATATGTTTCTAAGTCTATGAACTACTGGAAAAAAATAATCTGGAGTGATAAAACAAAATTTGAGTTGAAAAATCTCAAAAAACGATCAAAAGTTTGGAAACGCTTGGGGAAATCGCTAGATATAAAGACTATCCAAACCACAATAAAACACGGCGATGGTAATCGATGGTTAAGTTATCGGGTTGTTTTGGCTACAAAGGAGTAGGAAATTTGGTGCTAATCAATAAAAAATTACTGGAATCGAATATAGTATGTTGAAGTTTTCGAGAATAATCTACAACAATAAGTAGAGAAAATGGGGCTTGAGAACTCATTCATCTTCCAACAAGATAATGATCCCAAGCATACCATGAAGGTTGCACAAAATTTTTTTAAGGAAAATAATATAGAAGTATTAAAATGGCTGGCACAGAGTTCCGATATTAACTCCATGGAAAATCTATGGAATTATTTGGACCAAAAAATTAAGAGAACCCAGTTTGGTTTTAAGAAAGTAGATTTTTTTAGATCTTATCTAAATGCATGGAATAACATTCCAGTTGATCACCTGGAATCCTATGTGAACATTTTACCAAGGAGGTTACAAGCAGCAATTGACGCCAAGGAGTATCATACCAAATATTAAGAGCGTTAAAACCGGGCAAACTTTTCAATAAATAAATGAAAATTTTTGGGTATGATTACTTTTGTCGGAACATTTTATTACATTTTTAGATAATTTCTGCTCCTGCACCTTCTCTTATGGAAGATTATAAGTAATTTTGTATCATTTTTATAGTTTATGTGTACCTTTAACTTTTTGTAAATAAATATTTACAATTATAAAATGTACTGAGTCTTTTTATTATCAATATTATATTTATTTCTAAAGGTATTTGGCGCCGACGGTATATTCTGAAATTCGTAGAATTCGTATTCTGAAAAAAACTCACTCTTCTATTAGGCCCTTATATAAACCCCCGTTCATTAGATCTAGTTCTACTCTCACATCTATTTTGAATAATCAGATAAACCATTTTATTATTAAAATTAATACTATTCATAAAGTCTAATAAAAACTTTAAGTCAGACATTAAGAAAAATAGGAAGTATAGAAAGAATAGGGTGAAAAGATACACAGCTTATAGAGAAAATAATAGTTAAACAGAAAGTGTCATTTGGACATGGTTAATTTGTTTGTTTATATCAGGTTTTAACCATTCTATAAGCATACTATCTTAAAGTTTTAACTCAAACTTATTAGATGTTGAATTTAAAACGGAAAATTACTTATAATTTAATTGAACAAAGCAATTTTCATTAACATGGATATGTTTATAGATATAAGACTTTTTGTCACTCATATAACGTTCAGCTACCCGTTTTGAAATGGCGATTAGTTTTGCCTATATAGCAGGAGTTACGCCCTGCACATACGAACTTGTAGACCACAAATGGTTTGAACTCTACAGGAATCGGATCTTTAGAAGAAAAGAATTTTGAAGTTTAAAAGAGTTTATTACTAATTTAACATTTACAGAACGACGATATCTTTTAGCAACTGAATTCAGTCTTTTTTAGTTGGATAAATCTTGGATTTTTTTAGTTGGATATTTTTCCCGAAAAAGGCAGTTAAGTCAAAGGTTCTTTGATTTTTGATTGTTATGGAATATTTGTGATAATTTTGTTTTAATAGAAGTTGTATACCTTTGAGATTAGCCAAGATGGATACATGTTTCTTTGAAATACTTTAAAACGGTTATTTAATTTAAAAGGTGTAATTGTTAAGAACGATTAGCCACTTAACTGCTTCAACATCTGAGCCTAGTAAAATGATTCAGAAGTGCGCGAAAGATATATACATCTTTCTAGTAGTTCTCAGTCCTTGAATTTTTTTTTTTCTGAACTTTATAAACTAAAAAGTATGATAATAATATTTAATATAAATCAATAACAAATATTATATATAATTTTAGAAATTTTGGTTACTGAAATAAATACGGATAACAGTGTTCTACAGATCAACTCATGCAATACAACAGGGGAAATTGAATATCAAAGTGTAACTATATTCAATAAATTGTGGGAAACAAAAACTATTGCTTTCAATATTTCTACAGAAGAGTGCGACTTCAACAATATAAATAAGTTGTATTTAACTGGACAAAACGGATTAAAGCTTGTATTTGATAGCAGTTTTCAATTAAAAACAAAACTGAAAGTTGGCGGAGGACTGTTTACCATTAAATATACCAACAGTGATATTCCAGCTCGATATTTAGGTGGTTTTACATATGATTCGAAAACTTGCACCACTTCAACACATCAATTTCATTGTCCTGAAGGTAAAATATTTATGAATAAAGAAAATATATAAAACCTTGTTTTTAAAATTTTTATTGTTTCTATTTTTTATTTACTTATATCGAATCGATAATCGAAAACGAAAGCTTTTATATATTATAAAACATTTATAATCAAAACTATTGCTATTACATATAAATATTTAATGAATGTTATGTTTTGCTATTATACTGAATAAAATAATTTTGTTTGTTATTTTTACTTTGAAGTTCATTGGATTATCTTTTTCTACTCTTAAACGTTATTATTATTAGCATTATTATTATTATAATTACTATTATTATTACTTTTGTTATTTTTTATTTTTTTAAATGTTTAACTTTATTGGTCAGCGGTAAATAAAGTTAAACATTTAAAAAAATAAAAAATAACAAATAAATATTGGTAATGGTGAATGGTAAATGGCTAATTTCAATAGGAAAACATAAATATCAATAATAGCAAAAAATTCTCATTCACAATCTTGATATCTAATTAAAAAAACAAGAAAACTTACTTTCATTAACTAAAATTAAAAACTACCCTGCAAAACATGGTAAGGAAAACTTATGCAATACTACAAAAAAGATGGCTAAAATAAAAGCGCATAAAATTATAAAGTTATGTTGGTTGAATTATGAAGAAGCGCATAAAGTTATGATGGACAAATTCTAATTTTAAAGCAGGCCCAACGACACGGGTTTCGAAGTGGAGGGGCACAATCGTCAATTTTTTTAAAAAGTCCTCTTCATCTAGAATTTTCTTTAAAAAAAAAATGTCCTTTAGAAGAAAAGTGTGCGTTGAGGAAGATGAGGGGAGTGCCCCTGCCCCCCCCCCCCCCGTGTTGTCGTCTCTGTAAAGAAAATGTTCCTCATTTACTGAATCCCGTCTTTTAAACATAAAGATAGTAAATTATATATAGTAAATAACGGAGAACTGTATAAAGTAAATAACATACAGTGTTTTATATTGTATAAATCAAATAAAACTAAAAGATAAAAATGATACTTAATCACTGCTTTTTGATTAACAAATCAGTTTATTTTTCTATTTTTATTTTTTTTCAATAATAAAAATGTATATTTAAAATATAAATACAATTAAAATAGAGATAAAAACAAAACAAAAATGAAATATAAAATGATAGTAAAAATCATAACTAAAAAGGCTTTGGTTTATTTTTGAAAGTTTTGTTATAATTTTTTTTTATTGCGATTGTCGCGTTTGCGAAAGTCATAATTACGCAACGCTGAACTTTGCTAATAAACAAAACAAGAAAGATCAAATGTTTTTCCTCGCAGAGTCTCAAGTTATATAAAATCATAAAGCTTATAAAGCTTATAAAGCATATAAGCCTACAAAGCTTAACGAAAATCACCGCGAAAAAAAGGGCTTGGGATCTCATACTTCTGTTTTGTAAATAAGTTTAGCGTTGTATAATTTATGAACTAGCGTTGTATAAATTATGTTACATGAAATTTTTAAATTCATCAAACTCTAGGTTGTTATATATCATTAAAAAGAGCTTCATTTCAATATTCCAAAAGTGAAAACATTTTTTAAATCGAACCACCCTACAAAAAGTTATGACGTTTTAAGTACCGGTTTTTTGATATTAGGATTTGTTGAAGAAACTGTGGTCAAAATAAAGTTTTTATAAAGTAAAACTATTATAACTTAATCAATTCTTATCCGAAAGTTTACATCTTGGTATCAAAAGATAGATACAAGAGTTATCTACAAATTTATAAAGGTCTCTAGATTACAGGCGTATACGGGGGCAAGAGGGGGCACAAAACCACCATCCATACCGGCAATAAAGACTAACTATATTATATATATAAAAGTGTTTTTTTAATGAAAATGTAAATTTTTATATACAAGATGTTTTGTAATTAGCTATCAGACCACAGTCAAATATAGAAGTTTCATCATTGTCTTTGGGTGGATGTAAGGGTGATGGTTTCAAACACCCTATTATCAAAAATGACTCTTTTTTTTTTATAAATATCTATCTTCATAATTAAAAAGAAATCTAGTATCAAATCAAAAATTATATTTTACTACTTTAAAACATCACTAGCAGCGCACCCTTTGTTTCAAGGGGTGTAGATGGGGAAGGGGGCGAGTCATCCCCCCCTCCTTTTTTACAACTTAAAAAAAATATATATTTTGAATGAGATTCGAAAAAATATTTAAATGTAATTAAAATAATAAACTTTAATATAAAAACATCTTTTACCAAAATTCAAAATACATAATGCTTAGTTTTAGTTATAGATGGTTCCCCCTCTGACCTGAAAAAAAATTTTAAAAACAAAAAATGTTTTATAATATTATTTTAATTAGTTTACATTATTAGGCTTTTAGTTAATGAATAAGATATTAAATTCCATTAATGAAACTATATATTATTTATTGTTAACAATAGACATAATGTGAAAAAAAAATTGCAAGTTCCACTACTCGCTTTATATTTTTGCAAGTTCCACTACTCGCAGTACATTTTTTTTGCAAGTTCCACAACTTGCTGTAAATTTTTTTTGCAAGTTCCACTACTCGCTGTACATATTTTTTGCAAGTTCCACAACTCGCTGTAGATTTTTTTTGCAAGTTTCACTACTCGCTGTAAATTTTTTTTGCAAGTTCCACTACTCGCTGTACATTTTTTTTGTGCAAGTTCCACTACTTGCTGTAATTTTTTTTTGTTCAAGTTCCACTACTCGCAGTACAATTTTTTTTGCAAGTTCCTCTACTCACTGTTGATTATTATATGAAACTTTTTCATATAATAGTCAACAGCTTCAGAATCATTTTATTTTCTAGTCCAGTAAGAAATAGTAATAGCCTTTCAGTGTTTTTTAAGTTTTTCTACTCTGCTATTGTGCAAGACTGTCATTGTTGTATCGGAATCATATTATTTATAATTATTATTGATATAGTATGTATTAAGTATAGATTATATTATAGTATATATTTAATATATACTATAATATAGTACATATTATATATTAAATATATAATATATTATAGATATAATATACTATAAATAGTATATCAAATTTAATATACTATAAATATATTATATATGTCTATATATTTTTAGACAAATATTAGAATATTACTAATATATGATATATTTTAAATACATAAAAAAGTAATATATTATATTATTATATGATATAAAGCTTTTTAAAAATATAATATGATTGGACTGAGCAAAAAACATGTATTATTGAATTTATAATATAAAACCAATTTAAATCTTATTAACTGCATATTAAAAAAAAGTTAAACCAAAATTGGTTGAAGAACTATTTAAAATTGCAAATTAACTGTTTTAATTGAAAATTATTAATTAATAGCAAATTATAAAAGAAATAAAAATATATCATAAAAATTTTTTTTTTTAAATACAATCATGAAGAAATGAATCAAATAAACTTTTCAAGTTTAAATAAATGAAACCAAAGTCATAACTGAATATAAGATAAGCATTGTAACTTTTTTTGATCATTTTAACAGTGCCTTCTGTCATATTTCTGTAGTAAATTTAACTTATATTTTTAAGTTAAAAAAACTACGTGCTAATAATAAAGTTAATTATACTTCTTTATTAATTTTAAGAGCTTTATCTACAGTTGAACTGTAATTAAAAATATTAGGGTTTTATAATTGAACTGTCTCAATACTTAGCATAAAAACTTATAAAAATTGAAATTAACTAAATCATTATTTACTTAATATAATTCAAATAAATTACCATTCATTGAATGGTAATTTATTTGAATTATATTAAGTATGATTCAAATAAATGATTTGGAATTTAGAATGATTCAACAAAAAGTAGTGGTAATATCATTTATTAAAATGATTTTACCAAATTTCATTGATTTATTTCATGCAGCACATACTCTATTTTGTGCAGCACTTTTGGTACTTAAATTTTTATTTTCCACTTTTATTTTGAGACATGAGGGGGGGGGGGGGGGAAGAGACGAAGAGCCACTCCAATCTGCATTTAAAAGTATAATAATTGGCTCAGATTTAACTACAAAGAAAAATGAATAAAAATGAAAAAACAAAAAATTTTTATTATTTCATTTTTATTCATTTTTCTTTGTAGTTAAATCTGAACCAATTATTATGATTTTAAAAGCAGATTGAAGTTCCTCTTCATCTACCCCCCCCCCCTGTCTCAAAATAAAAGTGGAAAATAAAAATTTAAGTACCAAAAGTGCTGCACAAAATAGAGTATGTGCTGCATGAAATAAATCAATGAAATTTGGCAAGTGCAAAGAAATTGTGTAAACTTAACATCGAGAATAGTATTGCAAAAAAAAACAAGCATTTCTTCAACATTTACTGAATGCACAATAGGGTGGAGCGATTTTGAAAATTTTTGAAATTTGATTTGCCTGAGCAGCAAATCAATATCTTTTGGTGAAAAAAGAACCCTACTCTTTTTTTTTTTAGTTTAGATGAGTTCTTGAGGTTCCTCTTTGGATTCTAAATTTTTGATGGGTCCTAATATTGTTTAAATTTTTTTTTCTAAACTATATCAACTTGATACTTAAAAGAAGCAAAATAATATGCTGATTTTGAAAATAATATTTGTTTGTTAAAAAATTAAAATTAATAAAGGAGAGTTGTTTTTTTCATTAAAAACCCCCGTCCTCAACAAAACGGGGGTTTTAAGGTATATTTTTGCAAGTATTTTTTTCACTAAAAAATTTTTTTAATAAAATTATTATTTATGAAACAAGCATTTTTTTCTGCTTTTTTTGAGTCCAAGGTTGATATGGTTTAGAAAAAAAAAAATTCAAAAATATTAGGACCTGTCAAGAATTTAAATTCCAAAGAGGACCCTCAAGATCTCATCAAAATCAAAAAATTTTTTTTTACTTTTATCTTATAATTAATAGACATTGATTCGTGTCTCAGTAATATTGGTTTTTAAACTCTTTTTTTTTTTGCTATGAAAATTGCTCCACCCTAATGCACAAAGTATAACTAAGTTTTTGTCATTTAAAAATCTACTTTAAAACGTTTTTATTGTAATCAAAAAGTACAAATTTATAAAGTTAAATTACTCTAGTTTTTAAAAAATATCTATACTAATATATAACTCTAAATAAAAAACCTCAAAATACGTTTCTCCATCAATAACGAAAAGCAAACTTCAAAAAACGTGGCACAGAATTTTAGCACACATATTGGTTCCGTAAAACGCGTAATTCTACATATCTACGTAGTGCTAAAATAAAAAAATTCACAAGTTTCAAGCTAAAGCTATAAGTTTTAAGCTAAAAATATAAGCAAAAGTAAATTATTTTTAGTAAATAACTTCTTGCCAAAAAGTTGCTACAGATTGTTTATAAGTATATCCAAGATTTATGATACTAAAATTTTTAGTATCCAAATCTTGGAGATACTAATAAACAATATGTCTTTAATGAAATAATGATAAAGACTTTGATTGGAGCTATATGATCTGCTATTAAAAATTTTCTTTATTGAAAATTTTTCATTGGCAGATCATATAGTTCCAATCAAAGTCTTTATCACTGTTGACATATTGGGACTTTTTAGTATTATAAATCTTGGATATACTTATAAACAATTAATCTGGAGCAACTTTTTGGCAAGAATTTGTTCCAGGATTCACCAGTTATTCATAGGTCAGATACCAATAACTCGCTCTATTTACAATTTTTATGCTATATAAGTAATTTACTTGTCACCCTAAACATAAAAATGTCCGAATGACCTTAAAACGAAGTTGAAAAAATGCGAAACGATTATAAATGACATAGACATAGTGTTAGCAATTATATTTATTATCCATTATTTATAGTCATATATTAAATTTAAAACAATATAATATTTGTATTTAGGAGTCGGTCCTGGTGCAAATCAAAATGGTGCCACCAATGGATTTGATAAAAATGGAGTGAGCATTTGGGGAGAAGATTATGGTAATGGAGATGTTTATCTAGGAGGTAGCGTAGGTGAGCTTGCTAAAACCATTATTAATGAATTGTGTTAAATTTGATTTTAAACACTTCGTTTCAATTAAAAACTATACTTATATAACTTAGTTTTTATATAACTTAGTTTAGAACCACATTACAATTTAATGAAATAATTATTTTTGCATTAAATATCGTTGCACATAAACACTCAATATTTGAACTTGGTTTTACTTTGCGAATTTAGAGATGACATTTTCGTACGATAAAGTGTTGGCAAGGTTGTTTTCCATTGAAATCACCATAAGGTTAGTAAGGCTTTCTTCAGTCATTTGGATTTGATGAGAGCAAGCTTACTTCAATTTGGATTTGATGAGAGCAAGCTTACTGAAAGAGCGCTCTCTTTCAGCCACTGAGACCGGGATTGTATTAAAAATGCAAAGCAAAATGCAGATTGAAGGTTTTATTGACTGAAAACCTATCTGGTAGATTCTGTTGAGCAACTAGAAGAAAGACATTCTATTTGTTTAAAAGTATTTGATCGCTTCAGAACATCTAGATGACAGATTTGTTCAATCAACTCCTCTTCTTTTACATCATTTACGTAGAGATTTGCCAGGACTATGCATTTTTCTTTTTGAGTTTTTCTTCATCACTAGGAGATGGAGAACACCATATGAACAAAAATATATCTGTTATCTTTTGAGCTGTATCCATTCTGAATCTTATCTGTTGGAGCAGCGTGTCAAGAGCAACATAAAATACGTTCACCTCAAAACCCTTTGATTCGTCAAAAGGTTTTGAGGTGAACATATTTAATGTTGGAAGAAGGCTGTGTTCATGGACTCGCCGTGAAGTGTTTTCCTTTTCTTTGTCTTCTTCTTATCTAACCCAGATGCAACCAGGCTTGTTTCTTGGAGGATTTGGGGCCAAGAAGAACATAGTTGGTCAAAATCATCATTTAGAGTCTTTAAAAACTTTGTCTCATCATCCAAACAAATGCTTTCTGATTGAAGAAGGAGGCAGGCATTGTTGACACATATGAAAGCCTTGAACCAGAAAGAAGTCAAGATAATGAATTCAAATGATTGAATCCACTTTTTTTTTTCCTTAACTGAAGTCAGTTGGTGATCTTCTAAATCAAGTTCTTCAAGAAGTTTCAAGGACTTCAGTATTTCTTTTGGTTGTTTCAACAATGGTCAGACAGCCTCTAAACACGCACTCCATCTTGTTTGGGACAATTGGTGAAGGAACTGCCCAGTTGTCTTAGTTAAAATTTTCTAGCGCATGGGGCTACTACTAAAAAGATTATACAACAATTGGATGTTGCCAAAATAGTTCTTGACTACTGTAGAGGATTCTGCAGAATGAATTCCAGCAAGATTGAGACTATGCGCACTGCAAGGCATGACAAATCTTGAGGATTTTTCTCAAGAATGATGGCCTGCACTCTTTTGTATACACCGGACATATTAGTCCCCTTATCATAGCCCTGACCCCTAAAGTTCTTTAAATCAATTCGGCTTTGATCCAAAATGTCTATAATCAGCTTTCTTCTTGTTCCTTGTTTTTGGTGTCAAGAAACTTCTTCTAGATGGAACTGAAGTGACTTATTGTGTTTCCCCAACAGCTCAAGGATGGCTAAAAAATTACCATTATCATACTCGTCCAGCATTTTTGATAAACCTTCACAAATATGAACATAATATTGAAACAAAGATTACATCTATATTAATATTCCGAGCAATATTAAAATTATTTTATGAACATAAACTGCTAACACACCTCAAAAACTTAGATTTCTCGAAGCTAAATGGAGAGTGACGTCCAGGATGCAGCGTAAAATTTCTTACCACTTAGATGCCTCATTTCTTATTTACTTTTCAAGTTCTAAACCAATTCTGGCCATTTTCCAAGGCTTCAATGGCTGATTTCCATAAGATGTAGTGATTCTGTGTCGAACATTGCACTGGAGGCTTTTAATCTTTTCTCCTAGCTTTCACCAATTATATTCCACCATTTTATTCCATCCTTTTATTCCACTATTCCACATCAAGAGGAAAGACTAAAATAAGAATGCGTCTCAAACTCACCTGATTATCATCTTCTTCTTTTAAGACCGTTGAAAAATTTGAAGGGAAAGATGGCTTTTTTGGACTTAAGGGTTTATCAACGCTTTTGGTAGTATGAGCCGTCTAAAAAAATTTTTTATTTTTACAATTGTTTTTACAGTTTTGCAATGAAATTATGATTATAAGATTGTGAATAAAAAAGATAAAGCTGTTAACCTACACCTCAACTACTTGGTCGGACGTAGAGTTATTATAGATGCTTTTTTTTTTGTTGAACTTTATCGAAGCCACACTCTTCCAGTGTACGTTTATTCTTGTATTCTCTTACAACTTTTTCTACAACTTTTTTTCTGCCTTGGGACCCTGAACCATGCTTTCAAAAACTGGACATGTCGTTTTTACTCTAAGATGTGTGTTACTTATTTTTATATAGAATAAAAAAGTTTTTTATTTGTTTCAAAATCGAAATGAGTTTTTTATATAGAATTTAATTCTTAAAGGAATTAAAGAGAAAAATAATTAAATGCAATTTCACAAATCAAACTAATTGAAATGAATGTATTGAAAAACAATATTTGAAAAGTGTTGGAATGAGAGTAACTTAACTGATTTATGTAACAACATTGATAATGTTTTAAAAGTGTTATGTAACTTGAATTTTAACTACATTTAAATTGGAGCCATTGTAATAAGTCCTTCCACGCAGTAAAATAGAAATTGTAAAATTTCCATTTAACTTAACCTAAATTTCAACTTCATTTCATATTATAAAATTCTAAAAATCTAACAAAATATCTTACAGAAAAAAAATATATATTTTACTTAAATTTTTTGCTTAAAATTATGCAAATAATCTTCCATTTTTTTCTCTCATGACAACTATTACCATCATCATTTAAACGTTCACAAAATATTACCAGCCCATACTGCAGATGGGGTTGGTAGGTGTGATTAATGCTTCTATTTGTACCAATCACCCTTTGTTTCGCATAAATTTTGCAAAAAAATTGAGCAATTTATTTATTAGCTAATTTAAACTACCTTGTTTTAAAATTTTGACTATCAGATTTTGAACAAGGTAATACAGCTATTAAGCTATACCTGGAGTTACATTGTCATCTAGTAATTTGCAGTAGTACTTTTAGCAATTTTTGTCGTTAGCTACTTATCGTAGCTTTGTAGCTTGCTACAAAATATCTACTAATCTATCGCTGGTTGATTTCAAAACTAGCTTCATATCAAAGCTTTTTAGACAGCGATTTTATTGTGATATGACACTCGCTACAATAGCTAGTGGGACTTAAGCTTATTAAGCTAGCTGTCCTCGTAGCCAAATGGCTGTCTTTATCTTTACAAACATCGATAGTTTTTTGATTAATTAAAAAAGCTAGCGATCCTCGTGGCCAAATTGCTGCCTTTCATTGCGATTATTGCTTGTTATTTGCTAGCCGATTTACCACCAGGTAGAAACCAGTTATCCGATATCGATTAAAAAAAAATGTATTCAGTCTGCTTGTTAGTCACAATAAAAATATTTATTTATTTATTTTTGTCAACTTTGCCGTTTAATAAATTTACTATAAAAGCATACTACTTAATATGTAGTATTTATTTATACCTAAATTTATATATTATATAAATTTAGGCCAGAGTAAGAGGAAAACATAAACTGTCATATTACTGAGCCCCGTTTACATATTATCTGTGTTTATATAAAAGCAAATATATGCATAATCCGTTTTAAAATACATATACATTTTGCAAAATGCAAAAAATATCTTTAAATGAACGTGAAACTATTGTATATTTCTACTGATTTAAAATAAAAGTAATATAAACATACATTTATAATAATGCATATACATCTTCTATGTTAATGTTTAATAAGATATATTCATTTAGTGATGATAACAACGTTTTTTTATTTTCTATTTTGAATTAAATTTAGAATAATATGCAATAAATTCTAATTGTAATAAGAATCTTTTAGATTCTGTTTTAAATTTCTCCAAGGAGTAGTGCTCTATATGGTTATTAAAATTTTTAACAAAATCTTTTGAGAGTCGCATGTGCCTCTTTGTCCGTGTGCCTAGGTATAATGTACCCAGTGCCCCCCCTCCTTCTGGGCGGCCTTGTGTATTTACATATCACATCTGTTATATGCATATAATTTAACTTTAAATTCAAAGCAAATAAATGTAAATTGTAGTTTCTACATGTTAATAATTATTGCACTTTTTTCTACCATTCGTAGAAAAAAATGCAATAATTATTAACATAGTCACAAACATGGTTTTTTTCAGTCAAATTAATTTTCAAATCAAATTTTGATTTGAAAAAAACTGTTTGTTCCAGTATTACAGTAGGCAAAAAAATTTTATGCTCAATTTCATTTCAGTCTTTGATATTTCTAAAATATTTTTACATGATAACTCAGAAAATCACAGTTTTTTTTTAACTATAACTGTTTTTAAGATAATCTTAAGGTAGTGGGCTCTAGTTGATTCCATTGGCAATGGAATCAGCTAGAACACATTTTCATTTGAAGATTACTTCACTAGCTAAAATATTTTGATGAGTTAAGTTCATTACAATTTATAAAGTTGTTTAAAAGATTTATCTTTAGCTATCTTTTTTCTAGTTTTTCTAGTATTTATCAGTTATCTAAAACTTATCTTAACTTATGAATTTAGCATTATTGGATCAATGAAAACTTAATCAAAAATTGGGTAACCATTAACAATCCCAATAAATCTTTATGAATATGTTTATGAACACACTCCTACTCTGTCTTTTTTCAGAGAGACTTTTCTTTTCATTTCTGATAAATTAATATATTAACATAGGAAGTTTTTAATTTTGTATAAACTCCAGTTTTTAAGCCTGTGTTTGTAGAAAGAAAAAAGCTAATATTATTGTAGACTGTTAATTGCATTCCCAACAGTTATTCATAAGTTTATTAATTTGTGCCTAATATATACTTTAAAAAAACAAATCTATCTTTTTTTGGGTGCTTTAGATATAAATCATATAAAAATTAATTCATATACTTCTATATCTGAATTTTGAAAAAAAATTTCAAACAACTTTCTCCATTTTATATTACCACTACAAGAATTACTTATCACTCAATAACTTTAATAATATATTTTCTAATTCAATTTGTAATGATATTTTATTTACCTACCTATACACCTGCTTATACACCTACCTATGCACCTACCTATAAACCTACCTATACAACTACCTATATACCTACCTATACACCTACCTATACACCTACCTATAAACCTACCTATACAACTACCTATATACCTACCTATACACCTACCTATACACCTATCTTTTCAAAAAAAGATTAATCCTTGTTTTTCTTTAAAATTTCAAGAAACTAAGTTGTAATGAATTTAGAAATGGTTAATCATAAAAAAAACTTGGAAAAAAATCATAAAAATTTTCAATGGTGATGTCATGGTGATACTAATAAGCCTTATGAGAATTTTTAATTAATATTCAATTTATTTTAAACAAGTATGTTCAATCAAAAAATTAGTAATTGCAGGTTAAACTTGAAGACATAAACTGTGGATTATACCAATAATTTTAACTTCAATAAAAACAAGTTACAAGGTATTTAAGCTATTTCTTAAATAAAAAATCTTAATAACAATTTAAATTAAAAAAAAAAAATTATTAAACTTATAGAAATATTCTAATTTGATGAAGCAAAAAGAAACCATTTATCTTTTTTTCTTCTAATAATGCCAATAGTTAGAGAGCTAAATGGAAAGGCATGAGGAATATTTTAAATCTCCTATTCTATTTTAAATCTTGTATCCTTTGTGCATAAGTTTAAACAACTCCATAATGTATAACTCATAAAAATATATGAAAGTTTTAGTTCTATAAATTAATCCACAAAGAATTGCAAAAAAATGAATTTATTCATTTCATGCTGACTTGCAATACATTAAAAAAAATGCCAAACTTTAATTCAAAATTCATAAAACTTATTTATAAAACCGAGTACTGTTAAATATACTTTCTCTAAATGATGGCATAGCTTCCAGTCATAACAGTATTCAAACTATTATTCTTAATTTTTTTGATTATGATCTTTCTTCAGTATGTTCAAATCTATTTAACCTCTCTTTCATTACCTGTAAATTTCCAAGTATTTTTAAATATTTATACACACAGATATATATATATATATATATATATATATATATATATATATATATATATATATATATATATATATATATATATATATATATATATATATATATATGTATATATATATATATGTATATATATATATATATATATGTATATATATATATATATGTATATATATATATATATATGTATATATATTACCAAGAACTTAACTGCAATCACTACAGATAAATATTGTTATTTAATAATTATTATCAAATACCAGCAAAATTCTTAAAAAAATCATTTATTTTTGTAACTACTATTTTCTTAAGAGTTTATATGACTGCCAGTTTTCCCAAGTTCTTATAAACATTACTGAAATAATTTAAGCAGCAATTGAGAATGGTTCTCTTGCTAGTGGAATTTTATTATTTATTTATTTTATTATTATATTATTTTTATTGGAATTTTTACTCTGAAAAGCTAATAACCCCTAATAATTGATTTTATGGTTTTGAATACACAATAAAGTTTTAATAAGTTGCTCCCTGAATTCTGTTCTTGGATCTTTATTATTTTTGATATATATTAAAGAATTATCTCAACCCGCAACTAATTCCATTGTACATCATTTTGCTGTTAACACCAATCTTCTATGCATAAATAAATTACTTTCACAACTACGCAAAATAGTCAATTCAGATCTTTATTATTTGTGGGATTGCTTAAATAGTAACATATTTCTTTTAACACCAATAAAACAGAATATGTTATTTTTCAAAAAAAGTTGATAATGTGAGTATTAGAAATGGTAAGTCTTTTTCCATCTAAGTATTTAAAGTATCTTGGAATGTTTCTTGACAAAAATATATCAGACACCTAAATTATCTAAACAAAAAACTCACACAAACCAATATGATGCTGTTTTTAATTTGGTACTGTATTTTGAAAAGTACTTAAATATATACAATTAGATTACTATTTTGCTACTTTATTAATATTTTTATTAATCTCTTATTAATACTTTTTATTTTTTCATTAACTTTTTTTTGTTTTTGTCCCATAACTAATATGAATTACGATGTTGATAATAATTTTATAGTAGTAATAGCTTTATTATGTCTTACTGTTATATTTATTACTGTTATTTTTGCTAATTATTTTTGATTTTATTTCTTTCTTTGTTTTATTTAATGTGTTTTTTGGTGCTGTAAAACGGAGTTACTAGGGACAGTGGTACTTAAAAATATAGTATATACAGTAAAATTATAGCATATTATAGTTGAGCATATTGACATTCATAGTTTTTTTAAAACATCCTGATTGAACCAAGTAAACCCATAGAAGGGGTTGCTTGAACTAGAGCTAAGCCATTGCCTAAAGTAACACCTTGTTGTAAGGTTAGTAGGGACAAGTACTTTTTTATTTTATCCTAATTATAAGTAATCTAAATCACAAGAATGGAAACTCAGTGGCTATGTACACACACAGACCCATGTTTTGACATTTTTTTTTCAAAATAATAACCTTTTAACCTACATTTTTCAAAGTTAAAAATTGTCCTAAGTAACTCGTTTTACTGTGCACTTTTTTTGATCGCACCTAACCATTTTGGTGTAAATTTATGATATATGTTTGTCAACTTGATTTTTTTTTCGGTTAAATGAATGGGTTGTAATGTTTTATTGTTCAAAATATAACATGACACATGATATTTTGCATAAAAAAATTTTTTCTTTATATTTTTTTTCTTTTTTAAGTTTTCACATGTGGTGTCATGTGATGTCTGATGTTTGTTAAAAGTTTTAAATGTTTATTATAATCAGAAATGTATAGAAAAATAAGAGAAGTGCTTAAAAAATTTTTCTCGAATAAAGTTGTACAAGCATGATATATTTTATCATTATATACAACAGATTACATCTTTATTTAGTAATGAGTCATTAGTAGTAATCTTGTGTTAGTATTTTTATTTTTAGTAATATATTTGTTTAGATATTTTATACATTATAACCTGTTTTCAACAGTGAATTAATTTGGTTTTAATTTTTTATAGGTCCACAAGTTGATCTTTTAGGCTCACCTGGAAATGGGGGAGGAGTTTTTATTTTGTTTGTAAATGGCAATCTTTTTGTTAGTAAGTTTAAATATGTCTAAATTTCAAACAGCAATATAAATACAAAATAAATAATGTAAACACATGTTTCTTATTTTTTAAATAATAGGTATGACTTTAAAGTATATATGGGTTAAGATATGTCTAACAATCCTAAACACTTTTTGGGACATAAATTTAAACATTGTTGAAGAGGTTTTAATGAAAGCAAAATATAAAGACTTTTCTTAAATAATACTAAGGGATCAAATGTCCATTTATTTGGCCTTAAAATATGAAAAATTTACAATAATATATTATAAACTCGCATAAATAAGGTTATTGTTTTTTCTATGCCAAAGCTACCAAAAATGACGATTTTCTACATAAAATTTTAAGTCAAAAGATATGTTTATAAACCTGAAATTTAGAAAGGCCAATTAAAAGCTGAATAAATGATACAGTAGATTTTTAAATGAAGAGCATAAAGTTACTACGCTACTTTGACACTTTTTAAATAACAACTTTGGGAAGTGTTTTAAACTTTGGGAAGTGTTTTAAACTTTGGGAAGTGTTTGATTTAATCTGTTATAGTTTTATAAATGGAGTAAACAAAAGATATCTTAAAACAATATTTAAAAGCTCAAAAATAGAACCCTTAAATTTAATCACCTTAGTGCACTTGTAGTGGTTTTTTACAGACATTATTGACAAATTTAAATAAATGTGTTATTGATTTGTTTTTTAATTTTAATGAAGGTAATTTGATATTATCAATTTATTTATATTCTTGTCAGATGCTGATATATCTGCTGATGGGTACGAGAATCAAGACAATAAAAATTGTAGTGGAGGAAGTGCAGGGGGTTTTATACTAATTAAAGCTAATGAGGTGAGCATATTTGCAGTAGTTTTTTTATTTTAAACCTAGTTTTTGTAGTAAAATTTTGTGCATTTCTATTTATTTTACATCATTGACAACTATTAACAAATAAACTTTAATGGCTACATTTGTCATGTATAATTTGCATAAAAAAAGAAATGAATAAAAAAATGAGAAAAATACAATGATAAAAAACAAAATATATTAAGCAAAACAAAAAATAAGTCATTAAATTTCCTATTTTTGTGTCATCATAAGAGACTTTTTTTTACAATAAAAGTCTCTTTTGCATACGTTGCTTGCAAATGTATCATTGCATACATTGCTTGCAAATGCAAATGTGAAAATTGCATGCATTGCTTGCAAATGGATTTGCATGCAATTTTCAAACTCTTACTACTTAACTAAAATTAGTAAAATATTTTTAAAGAATTGTTTTTAATGTTTCACCAAAAATTTTGAACTCCTACACTTATTAGGATTATGGTCAGGGTTGTACTTTAGGTCAGGGTTAGGTTGTACTTGTATACTTATGCCAAATAAACAAAACACAGTTTAAACTAAAATAAAATTATATATTTTAAAATAATTTGAAACTTTTTATAACATTAAATGAGAAATTTAAGTTTTAATGACTGTTTAAAGTACCAAAAAGCACAAGTAGCATTGTGAGAATGAAAGATTGCTTTATAAAAAATTTTATATCTATATTTTTTTTATATCTTTTTTTTTTATTTATATCTCCTTTTTTTGTCTAGTCATTGTTAATTATCATTTAAGTTTATTTTAGAAAATAAATAAATTATAATGCAAAGGTTTGTTAGTCAAAATGAAAATTTTTAAGTCTAAAAAAGGCATTTTTATTTTAGAACATTAATGAAATGACAATATTTTCATAATAATTTTTAATTATAATAATTAGTACATAAATTGTTATTGGACTAAAAAAAACATTTGAATATACCTGCATAGTTTATGCAAGTAGTTTATTGTTTGTAGTTGAAATAAAGTATTAATAATGTTTGTCAACTTTTGCATTTTCAAACAAAAATTGAATACAATATAATTTCATTATAGTTTCATTAACATTTTAACAGCATTTTAAAATATAGATTAGGATCTCTGATAATGTATCAATTCATGCAAATGGTGGTTCCAGTGGCAGAAATAAGAGTTCTTTTTATTGTACAAATGGTGGGGCAGGTGGCATTATCAGTTTAAACACACTTTATTTTAATGGAGATATTAAATCTCTAAGTGTTAGAGGTGGAATGGGAATTAAACCTGGAAACAGTGGAAAAATAATAGTTCAAAGTAAGCTATTTGCAACTCTTGTTTTATAAAACACTTTTATTATGTGTTTTTTGATTTTATTTTTATTTTTTAATGTTTAAGGAAAAGCATAAGCAGCATGTGTGATTATATATATATATATATATATATATATATATATATATATATATATATATATATATATATATATATATATATATATATATATATATATATATATATTTATATATGTAATATATGTGAAAATATATATGTATGTGTGTATATAAAAATATATTTAATATATGTATGTATATAAACATGTATGTATATATATATATATATATAAGAAATACATATGTATATATATATATATAAATATATTTAATATATATGTATATGTATATATATATATATATATATATATATATATATATATATATATATATATATATATATATATATATATATATATATATATATATATATATATATATATATATATATATATATATATATAGTTTTAGTTATATATATATATATATATATATATATATATATATATATATATATATATATATATATATATATATATATATAATTTTAGTTTTGAAACTTATTTAATTTTAGTTTCTACATCTAATAAGAGAAGGTATTTAATTGTATATATATTATTAAATATTTAATCCTTTTTTAAACTTTAGTGTTTTGACAAAACACCAGTTTTGTCAAAACACTAAAGTGGTACATGTTTATGCAATAAAGCACTTTGTTGCATAATTTTTTCATAGCTTTTTATCTCTCTAATACTTTAAAGGTCACAGATTTTAAATAAAGAATCTTTAACTTATTATATATAATGTAAATATTATATTTTTTGCTGCACTACAACTAATGATTGACATTTTTTGCAATGTGCTGTCTATATGATGACTTATTCAAGTTTTAGTTGAATGCTCGCTCCCTTCTGATTTTATATTTGTTTCAATTTAGTTGCTATGGTACCTAAATTTGCATAGCAACAACTTGTTTTTAAATTAATGTTACTTTTATAGTTTTTTATTTGCGCTATGTACACTATGTACTATGTACATTGGGTGTGTATATTAAAATGTAACTCACACTTCTAAGGACAGTAATATTTTTATTTGGTTTTTTGCCAAAAGCTTCCTCTCAATTGGTTAAAAGTTATTTTTTAAGTTAATTCACCTACACAAGTCCGAGAAAGTGGAGAAAAGTTATAACATTTACCTCACTTACAATGATGTCAGAAATATATAATTAAAATATTATCCTGCAAATACAACAGGACTATTCAGCTTCAGTTCCTTTGAAAGATTTAATGATTCATACTAGACAAAGATCATTATCAACAACCTAATTTAGACCTTTAAGATTTTCATGCAAAAAGAAGTCCAAGGAACTTGTGCTCAAAAAAGATCAGTACATTAAAAGTGAGATAAAAAGGTTGGGTATGATTTCTTAGACATTTGCAGATCTTCTATTGAAATGGATTGCATTATTAAACTCACAATGATTGATGGGAAGGTTCAAGCGGTATTATCTGGAAAAAAAACTTATCCTTATGTTGTTCAGCGTATCGTGTCTCTCCAAAAAATATAAATAGTCTTAATATCCTTATAAAGATTATACTCACCAAGAATTCAATTATGGTCTTTCCAGTCTCCATGTATAGATTCAATTTTTTAAGATAATTTTGCACATAAAAAAGAAACAAGAAAATAGCAAACAAGATCTAAAGAACACAAATAAGTCATCTGTGACTAAACAGAAGATTCAGACTGATTTTATGAACAAAATAAGACTTTTTGTTGATTTCCCCAAAAGTGGTGCTTCTGGAACAAGCAGCGATGACAATACTTCAAGGAGTTTTTTTGTAGCATATGAACAAACAGCTGAAATTCTGGGTATTAATCAAAACCTTACATTCAGATTTTACACTATCTTGATGCCTTCAGGATATGAAACTAACTGCCTAAAATAGACATGGACATAACATAATTCAAGGACTAACATTACTAATAGGACTTACGTCAGAAGAAGCTCAAAAGGCTAGTAATAAAGACTACAAAAATTTAGCCAAAAAAAAAAATCCTGAAGAGCAACAAATATTGATCTGATCAATAAACTTATTGTTTCCAGTGACCCTGATATTTTATCACTGTGTAAATCAACATCGAACAAATCATAAAAATTAATTTACCCCTTTGTAACAAAGCATTATAGGTACCCATAATATTTATTTTTAAAATGTTACTATGTATATGTAATTTTATTTGTCTTTATTGTTTTTATATTTTTCCAATCACATTAAGATTTGTAAAAAAATATTAAGTACAACAAAACTTTTTTTGTTATATTTAATATATGAGTTGCATGCCTTCCAAAAAAAAGGTCTAAGAAATGCACTATAATTACAGGCTTCCTATGTTTACAATGTGTTTTTGGACCTTGTTTAGAAGGAAAAATCATTATTAGAATAACCAGCTTAAATATGACAAAAATATTCCATTCAGGGGCAAATAAGAAATTTGTAGAAGTAGAAAATGGAATCAGGTGTAAGAAAATGGCAAGCATGATAAATTAGTAGCAACCGTAACAGATGCTAATTTAGTAATCAATTATATTTGGTTTCCATGAGAGGTCAGTAGTAAAAAATTGTCCAAGAAGACCTAATGAAGAAAACTCAGTGAGAGTTTTATATATTATATATAAAAAAAGTTACAATTTTAAAAGTAATTATTCTGTTTATTGAACTTTATTTATGTTTTAGTTACTATCCACTCAAAATTTGTTGAGGTATTTTTTATAAATAAAATGTATCTATCTATCTATCTATCTATCTATCTATCTATCTATCTATATATATATATATATATATATATATATATATATATATATATATATATATATATATATATATATATATATATATATATATATATATATATATATATATATATATATAGATGGACATATTTAAAAAAAAAAGTGATGTTTTTCAATCTTGACATGTTTACTAGTTAACATACTACATTTTTAAAAGATAAAATTACAATTTAAAACTCTGGAATATAAAATCAAAATTTGAAGACATTACCAAGAAATATTAACAGACAAATAGAATTTAGACAAAATTCTGTTAATACTTTTCTGTAATGCCTTCAAATTTTGATTTTATATTCCAGAGTTTTAAATTGGGATTTTTTCTTTTGAAAGTGTAGTATATTAACTACAAAACATGTCAAGATTGAAAAATATCGTTCTTTCTTAAAAATATAATCACATTTGTTCACATTTGTATATATATATATTTATATATATATATATATATATATATATATATATATATATATATATATATATATATATATATATATATATATATATATATATATATATATATATATATATATATATAATATATATATATAATATATATATAATATATATATATTTTATTTTCACAGCTGTTTTCAGGAAAGATCTTATTATAAATACTACATCATGTGTTCTTCAAAGTTCTGACTATCCGAACTTTACATTTTATGGAAAAATAATTGAGAAAAAAAACAAAAGTTGTTTACTAGACAGTAAATGCGAATTTACATTTATGCATTCAGTTAAAATACTTCAGTTTGTAAAGTTAAAGCTCACTGGAAGTAATCAATTATCTTTTGTCATTAAAAGTGGTGGAATGGAGGTTTTCACTAAATTGAATTTTTTGGCAAACTGTTCTTCAAGTGAAGTTAAATATCTTTGCAGTTTTAATAATGGTAAAACGTTTGAATGTTATTTTTTAATATTGATATTTAACATTTTTTTCAATTTTTTGTAAAAAAATAAAATAAAATAATTGTATATACTTTATAAAAAATGTAACCAAACTCTTCTGAAAATATAATTTTTCACTTTAAAGAAAAACACTTTTTTTAGTTTAGGTTAAATGTTTATAATATAAAATACAATATCTAAAATAATTATGTAACATTTAATTATTGTTGTTATTATTTTATACTTGTTGTTTTTAAACAATTTTCTGTTTTTCTATTTAAGTTTGTATTTTTCTTTGTATTTGTCTTATTCCTAATATTATTATTGTCTTTGTATTTTATTTTTATTTGTCTTATTCCTAATATTATTATATAAATTATTGTTTCATAACAGTCATACACTTTGACTACAACTTTCATACAAGTATTAATATATGAATATTTTGTTTATTTTTTACATGGATAATAAGAAATATTTTTAGAAGATAATGAAACTATTGCGATTGGTGGATTGATTGAGATTGTTGTTGAACATGGAAATTTAAGTTTATGTAAGTATTTAATTGTTACATTTTAAAGTGTTTCAGTTTTTTATTTTTTATTTTATTTTACTTTTTTAAGTAACTTAAAAAACTTTGTGTAAATGTGTATAAATCTGTAACTTTTAAACCACCATTATTTTATGTAGACAGCTTGGTTTCTGTGTTTATGTTTAATTAAGTTTTAATGTTTATATAAAAAAAAAGAAAAAAAAGAGAAGAAAAAAATATTAAATAAATCTTTTGTTTACTTCTAGATATAGAATTTTGGTTATATCATTTTTCAAATTTAAAAATATTTAGTGTACATGTGTGTGTGTTAGTGTGTGTTTGTGTGTGTGTGTGTGTGTGTGTGTGTGTGTGTGTGTGTGTGTGTGTGTGTGTGTGTGTGTGTGAGTGTGAGTGTGTATATATATATATATTCTCTTTTTTGTCAACTTTTAGCAAATGAAATATTGCTTCCAATAGTGACAGTTTTTTTGATTGTCGCATAAAAAAAATTGTATCATTCTAAATTATATTTTAACCATGAGTTTATTTGCATAATTGGAATTAATTTAGCGTGAAAATGGAGCTAACATGTTCAAATTGTTGTTGGTCAGATTTAAACTTTATAAAAAATATACATTTCAAGAAAATAACAAAAGAACCTTTGCAATTTTCATGTAACGTAAGTTAACAAAAACATGATGGAGTTTTGTTTTTTCTTAAATTTAGTTTAAAAATTTAAGCTTTTTAATAATATATGCAAAAAAAAATATTAAATGTAACATTTTTACATTTAAAGTTTTGATTAAGGATGCATAGTTAATGCACATTTTTTTTTTAAGTTTGTGTAACGTAAATTAAAACTACAATCATCTACTAAAGTTCTGGCGCTTTTTCGTTAACTAAATGAATTTCGTCATTAATTAAATCTTATTTTTTTGCGTTGGTTTGTCATGCGATTTTTAACATTTTGTGACCCCCTTTCCTTCCCCTTTCTCCTTGTAACGCATCATAACATTTTATTGACCCCCCTTCCTAATAATACACAACAATTTTGTACCCTCCCCCCCTCCCCCTAAAAATTTTTTTTTATACGATTTAAATATAATACTGTCTATAATTTTCTTCGCTTCTTTGAGTTAATAATATTTTTCAGTCTGTTTAATGTTTTTTTTTCACCCCAATACTTCAGTGTAAAATTTTATAAATTAACATCCCTATCTTAAACATGATCCCAATTTTAAATAGCTATTCTTCCGATATATACATGCAAAAATATTATTTTATAAATATAATTTTCTTTCAACCAGCAATGTTAGCGTGGCTGAGTCGATTCCGCTTCAGGCAAAACTAAGAGTTCTAGGTTTGTCTCTCGAAGCCGAAATTTTTTACTTTTTTTAGTTATTGCACACAAAGATTGTTTTTTTTATTGCTGCACACTTTTGTGCACCAACTAAATAAAGTTCTTCTACACTTGGACCATATAAAGTCAAAGCGCAGATTGTGCACTGCGCATAGACTGTTACAGTCTTTTAACAGGCTGTAACTACTCCATTAACAGAGTGTACACATTGACTAAGTAAGATTTAGGTGCAGTTGATTTTACAATCAACATGTAGAGACATCAACTGAGAGTTGTGGTTTGGTTAGATCCTCTTTTAATTGAAAGAAAGTCTTCTCTAGATTTAAAACTTAAAAAAAATAAAATGTTGCATCACAAAATCAGAGACCCCCTCCCCCTTGTAACAATTGTCACAAAATGGCCTACCCTCCCTTCCTAAAGCTTGACATAATTTATGGACAACCCCTAAATACTTTGCAGCATTTTAAAATTCAACCTAATGAAAATAAGGCAATACACATAAATGTAAGAAATGTAAGTAAACACTTCGACAAGCAAAAGATTTTCTTAATTAAATGACTCAAATAAGTATTAATAAAGTTGTAATACTAAAATAATTTTTTAAAGTTGCTCTTGGTCTTGCGGTAAAACTGTTTTCGATTTGACAACTTTCATAAATGTAATGAAAAATCACTCTGGAAGAGTTCCACCAGTTTTTTAAAATTTCCTTTGTTAACTATTTTTTAATTAATAAGTTCAATACTTTTGCAATTATTTTGTTATGTAACTCTTAGTTCTGATAATAGATATAAAAAATCCTTGATAATAATTGCTTGGTAATGTAAGTAATGTAACGTAAGTTAAATATATAGTATCAAAAAAATCAGTTTATTTTCCTCAGTCAGTCACCTCTGATAATAATAATAATATATATATTTTAACACATATATATTTATAATATGTTTATTATTTATATTATATTTATGATTATATTTCTTGTGAAAAGTAAAAGCAAAAGTCCTTGTGAAAGTTTCTTATACAAATGGTTTAACTGATTCGCAGAAATCTGACCTAAAAGTTAAAGCAATTTTTTACCTTGTTGTCAGTGTAGCTCAAGTTAAGTGGCATTTTCAGTAATAAGTTTGCCCTCTTTTAACCAGACTCCAAACTTTTCAGCTTATTTTATTCTTTAGACTAACAGCTTTCATACAAAGGTTTCAGAAATCCAGAAAATATATTGTTTTAACTGTAATTAATAAGCGTCAATAAATGATGGCTTTGTATCGAAATTGGATTTCCTAGTATTATATTTACACAAATCTCTTTAAAATTGACTGTAAATGTTAAAGGAAATGATTTTTTAAAATTGTTTTAAGGCTATCCGCAAATGCTGTATCAAGCTAGCCCATACTTGCTAATAGTAAACAATTGCTTTATTTTTTGTATCAACTTGTTTTTTCATTAGTTTTGTTTAATGAAATAAAGATCTTATGGGATATAGTTTACAAAATGCTTTTTGATAGACACATTGAATAACATACCTTTAAACTTAGCAAATTTAAAACTATTAAATTACTTTATCTTCAAAAGTTCGACACCTCTTAGGCCTAATGATATCAAATAATAATTTTTTTTATCAAATCATAGCTCTAGTAGTATAAAAGTGGTTGTTACAACTCTTAGGATACCTCCACAATTACAATGCTTCATGGTGCTCCATTTATCAGAGTGCCTCACTCTTCCCTATATGTATATATGTCTATACATGTACATGTATATATATATATATGTATATATATATATATATATGTATATATATATATATATATGTGTGTGTGTGTGTGTGTGTGTGTGTGTGTGTGTGTGTGTGTGTGTGTGTGTGTGTGTGTGTGTGTGTGTGTGTGTGTGTATGTGTGTGTGTGTGTGTGTGTGTATGTATTTTAATGTTATTCCCCTCTCCAGAGCTGTTTAAACCACTACAGTAATTATACAATGATGATTATTCTGTCAATGTATGTCAATATATAATTTATATCTTTTGTTTTTTATAAAGTTGCAAGTATAGAAGCAGGTTCATTTAAAACTGAGCATGATTCTCATTGTAAATCAAGTAGTGGTACAATATTGATTCAAGCTGATTATGTAAGTTGCTATTTATATAAAAAGTTATATGTATATTATATATATATATATATATATATATATATATATATATATATATATATATATATATATATATATATATATATATATATATATATATATATATATATATATATATATATATATATATATAAAAGTAGAAAATCACTTAACAAAATTTTTTTTTCATTTTACACTGTGTTTCATTAAAAAAGACTCATCAGAAAATGATTTTCTGATAAGTCTTTATTGATGAAACAGTGTAAAATGAAAAAAATTTTCAAGGTGATTTTTTACTAATATATAATTACTCTGTTCTTTTAAGAAAATTAAGCACTCTATTTTGTAGAATACATTTTAAAGTTGTTTATATATATATATATATATATATATATATATATATATATATATATATATATATATATATATATATATATATATATATATATATATATATATATGTATATATATATATATAAATATATATATATACATATATATATATATATATATATATATATATATATATATATATATTATATATATATATATAAGATATATATGTAAGATAAATATAAAAAGCTTGCATGGCTTTCAGTTGGCACAGTTGGTACTTATCTGAGGAGTTGATTCCATTTGCTCTGTTTTCATCTATGATAGCAGGAGAAACTAAAGAAGAAATGAGGATATCCATTATTACCTTCTGTCACAAAAAGAGTTGGGCTCAACTTTAGTGGATATGGCAAGCCCTATTATCCTCCTACAATAGAAAATGGTACATTTCTAGTTGACCTAATTAAACTCATATTTTTGTAGTTTTTTTAATATACCCTACAAGTTCTTCCATATTCCAGCATATGACTGGATTAATAGGGACAGCTATCAAAACATAAAATTAGTTGTCAACAAACTTCAGGTGATAAATGAGGCAACAGAGCGTGGTTTGAAGGTGTGCCATGGCTTTCTAGGTGTAACTAAGGATGAGAAACACTTTCAAGATGTTCTCCAAGTAGTAGAATCTTATAGACAATAGATTCCAACCAGTGAAAGCCATTTTGTTCACAAAAAGAGAAATCATGGTTTCTAGTCCTGGAAAACGAGTAATTTCATTTGACACTATTATACCTTACAACACCCTGTGAAAAAACTTTTTCTTATTATCTTGTACTCCATATGGCTGTATTTAGTAAAAGAATTTTAATAAAAGTAACAAGCTTTTTTTTTCTGAGCCCCATAGTATTAGATTATAACACAAGAAAAAAACATTATTTTTTGACCGAGTTTTCTCATTTTCAATTTTCTGGTACTCATTCAATTGTGAATAAATCTTAAATACAATACCAAAATTATGAACAGTATCATTCAAGTTGGGGCAACTGTCACACCCTAATATATATGTATGTATGTATGTATGTATATATGTATGTATGTATGTATGTATGTATGTATGTATGTATGTATGTATGTATGTATGTATGTATGTATGTATGTATGTATGTATGTATGTATGTATGTATGTATGTATGTATGTATGTATGTATGTATTTATGTAACTGCTTATATATTGCATATATTTATTATATGATTTTATATTTATTTCTGAGTATAATTAAGGTTTCATATATTATTTTTCAAAAGACATTCTTAGCTCTGCAACATTTTTAATTCCTAAATTTTTTTTTCATCTTTTGCAGATAAACTTTAAAACTAATGAGAGTTTTCTTAGTGTTTTGGGTTCAAAAAATGGTGGAGAAGGTGGTTTAATACGAATAATAGGAAAAATAGTATCAGATTATGCAAATTCATCAAGTATAGAATATCATCATATTAAAATTGAGTCAGATGCTGAACAAGGTGTCAAAGGATATTTTTTAGGTAGGATATAATGTCTAAATTACTTTTTGTGTATAGCTTTTTTTTAGAAAATACTCTAAATAATTTTAACGATATAATATTGTATAGTAACTGAAACTTGTTTCGCACAAATTGAGAATTTGAAGACACAATAACATGCTGAAGAGAGTTACTAACTGTGGTGTAAAAGGTTTTTGGTAAGAATCCTCCCAATCTCTGCTTAGATTTTAAAGTTCTCTGATATTTGGAGCAAGAAGGCTTAAAAGCTACTAGGTCAAAAATCTGTTAAAAAGTACAATGTAATTTGTAGCAATGTTCATTCTATTGAAAATAACACGCCTAAGACTTTAAAAAAATTAAAGGATATAAAAAAAGCCTATTATTGTACTCTAAAGATGTACATTCTGTACATTACTGTATATACTACTTCTAAGAAAATATTTTTTTGGTCATGTAAGATGATGTTGATTGTAAGTTTCACATGACAAAAAACGATCAATATTCAAGATTTAATATCTTTTCATTCACTTACCCAAAATTAAATTTTTAAAATCTTTTTTCTTTCAAGATTTTCAGAGATTTTCCTTCTTCTAGATAGGCTATCTTTACAATGGCTAAGGAGTGCTATTATTGTTCTTGTTGGTGACTTTAATGCTCATCACACTGAATGGCTTGGCTCTAGTGTCAGTGATTCGGCAGGCATTAAAGCCCACAACTTTTGCCTTTCTCAATCCCTAACTCAAATACTCAACTTTCCAACCCGCTTTCCAGACAACCCGAATCATTTACCTTCTCTACTCGACTTATGTCTTGTTTCTGATCCTAGTCAGTGCTCAGTTTCTCCACATTCACCCTTAGGTTCTTCTGATCACAGTTTGATCTCTCTAAAACTAATATCTCAATCTTCTTCATCACCTGAATCCCCCTATTATCGAATCTCTTACAACTACAGTAAAGCTGACTGGGATTCTTTCTGTGATTTTCTTCGTGATGGCCCTTGGGTAAAAATCTTTCGTCTTCCTGTCGACAAATGTGCTTCTTACATAACTTCGTGGATTCAGGCTGGTATGGAATCTTTAATTCCCTCTCGAAGATTCCAGGTTAAGCCTCACTCTCCTCCATTGTTTTCTTCACACTGTGCTGCTGCGATTGCCAATCGAAACCGTTACTTCCATATTTATCAGCAAAACAATTCTCCAGAAAACAGACATCTGTTTATTACTGCTAGAAACAATTGTAAAAAGATTATGTCTAATGCCAAAACCCGCTATTCTCAGGTCATGAAATCTTGTATCTCATCCCAAAAATTAGGCTCTCGTGACTTCTGGAGAATCTTTAATAATATCAATAATAAGGGCAAATCTATAATTCCACCTCTCTTGTATGGTTCAGACTTTGTCACCTCACCTAAAGACAAAGCCGAATTGTTTGCTAAAAACTTTTCATCAACATCATCTCTTGATTCCACTAGTTGCGTTCTACCTGATATTGTCAACAAACAGGTTGATCCATTGCTTGACATTCATATCATTCCAGCATCTGTATCTAAAGTGATTTCCTGCCTAGACTCTTCTACAGCTTGTGGCCCGGACAACATACCTGTTATTGTCTTGCAGAAGTGTTCTCCGGAGCTGTCGTCTATACTATCAAAACCATTCAACAAGTGCTTATCAGAGTCTTGCTTTCCAGCCTGCTGGAAAGCGGCATCTGTTATTCCTATCTTTAAAAATTCTGGAGAGCTATCTGATTCGTCTAACTACTGTCCCATAAGTCTTCTTCCTATCATAAGCAAGGTTTTTGAATCTTTAATTAACAAATACTTAATTTCTCATCTTGAATCTAATAACTTACTTTCTGACCATCAATATGGATTTCGATCTTCTCGTTCTACAGCTGATTTGCTAACAGTAATAACTGACAGGTTTTATCGTACATTAGATAAAGGTGGAGAGGTTAAGGCCATCGCTCTTGACATTTCAAAAGCTTTTGATAAAGTTTGGCATGCTGGTCTTCTCCATAAGCTTTCTTCTTATGGTGTATCCCGCAACATCTTTAAGATCATTGAATCCTTCCTTTCCAATCGTAGCATAAAAGTTGTCCTCGATGGACAACACTCTTCTTCTTATTCTGTAACTTCAGGACTTCCTCAAGGTTCTATCCTTGGCCCTATACTCTTTTTAATTTACATTATTGATCTTCCAGATATTCTGATATCTAAGGTGGCATTGTTTGCTGATGATACTACCATTTATTCTTGTCGTGATAAGAAACCATCACCCTCTGATTGCTAGGAGGGGGCATTTGAGCTTGAAAAGGATCTCACTTCTGCTACAGCATGGGGCTCACAGTGGCTGGTGAACTTCAATACAGATAAGACTCAATTTTTTTCTGCCAATCGTTATCACAATAGTTTAGATCTTCCTATATTTATGAACGGTGATGTACTCGATAAGTCACCTACTCTTCATCTTCTAGGGTTAACTCTTACTTCCAATCTTTCTTGGAAACCATATATCAAATCAGTTGCAAAATTAGCATCTGCTAAGGTTGCATCTCTTTATCGAGCTCGTCATTTTCTTACTTTGGATTCTATTCTCTGTCTCTATAAATCTCAAATCCGGCCTTGTATGGAATATTGTTGCCATATCTGGGGCGGTTCTTCTAATGATGCCCTTTCTCTTTTAGACAAGGTGCAAAAACGCATTGTAAACATAGTTGGACCTGCTCTTGCAGCCAACCTCCAACCATTATCACATCGTCGAAAGGTTGCTTCTCTTTCTCTTTTCTATAAATACTATAATGGGCACTGCTCTAAAGAGCTAGCGTCTCTTGTGCCATCTACTATAATTCATTCTCGTGTTACTTGTCATTCAATTAAGCAACCCTCGGAATCAGGGTCGGCATTCGGCAATGCCGACCTAACTGCCGGCCTGAAAGTATTTGAGGTCGGCAAAAAATTGCCGACCTTGTTTTTATGTTTTATGGTTAGACCTTTGTATCAAATAATTTTTGCCGACCTGATGCCGACCTCCAAAAGATTGAGGTCGGTAAATTATTGCCGATCTCAAATTTCCTAATTCCGAGGGTTGATTAAGTGTCATCCTTTTTCTATGACTTTTCCTAAGTGCTCTAAAAATGCTTATTCGTCTAGTTTTTTTCCTTGAACATCAGCTCTTTGGAATTCGCTTCCTTCATCTTGCTTTCTTGATTCATATAATTTGCAATCTTTTAAGTCGTCCGTCAATCGTTATCTTGCTCTACAATCTTCATCTTTTCTCTTTCAGTAACTTCCAACTTTAATTAGTGGCTGCTTGCAGCCTTGTTAGAAGCAAGGATGTATAAAAAAAAAAAAAAAAAAGTAAAATTTACCTCTAGAAGGTAGATGTAGAAGTAGATCGTACTCTTTAGAAGTAGATGGTACTCTTTTTAAATAAATACAAGTTCTGTTTTTTTATTTTTCTGCTGCAAATTTTGAAGTTGATCAAATAATCTTAGTATTAGTTTCTATTATTTTAGCATAAACATTTTTTAATTTGTATGTTTACTTTTTTTGGAGGACATTAAAAGTTCTGTTGCTAGAGGTAGAAAAGTTGTGTTGCTTGGGGTAGAGTTCCTTCTTGCGCTTGTTTTTCCTTTCTTAAAAGTCTTGAAAATGAAAACTTATATATGTAGTTATATATATTTTATGTATAAAGTTGTATATATATTTAGTTTATATGTATAACTAATACTAATTTTTTCTTTAGTTTTCGAATCTCTTGATTCCTTTATTGCATCTACTAAAAATTCACTATCAACCTCAAGATCAACACAAACATCTTCCTTATCAATGACGGATACTCCAAGAGCAACTTTAATGTCCTCAAGTTTAACAGTAAGTTAAAAATTAATTAAATAAATTCATAAAAATTAATATCTTTTAAGAACTTTTTTATCTTTATTTTTCGTCGCAAGCTCTATGTATTACAACTTTGTTTTGGTTTGTATCAAGTGCACCATTTTTATGTCAACACAACATAACGAATTTCAAGTTTTACAAAAGAGAGCTTTACCCAGTTTCATTAGAAAAAGAACTTTAATAATTTTAATTAAAATGTACCATAACCATATTAATTTTATATAACCATAAAATTCTGTACTACTTTTTTAAAAACTACTTTTTTTGAATTTTATGGTTATATAAGAGCAATGCTGGAACATTTAAATCTGATGTTTATCATGTAAATAAGACTGTAGCTTCTACCTAGTGCATTGAACACCGAAATCATTTTTCAAAACTCGTATTTCGGTACTGAATATTTCAATACCGGTATAATACCGTGATATTTTTTCTCTTTAACACGTGTTCTATATTGAAGCGAGTGACATAATACTGTATTTTAATTCAGTGCTGGGCATTTGAAAAAAAATTAGGCACAGAAACGCATATATGTTTTTTCTACTATATTCATAGTAATAAAACTTTTATAAAAATAAATGAGTAAATCTCCAATTTATTTAATTTATATAAATATTTAATTATTAACTCTTATTTAATCTATATAAATATTTTGTTTAAAAAGAATGATATTCATTAGAATAAATTAAGTTTGAAGCTGAAAAGTTTGAATGACGCACAGAACAGATAAGCGCAAATTTTAGTTGTTAGACAAATAAACTTTAATTCTTTGTAAAATATAAGTTCTAGCAGTATACTTTTTTTTAAATAATATTTTGAATATTAGTAAAAATTTCCAGCAAATTACAAGATTGCACTACTATCAAATTATTAGAGTTAAAGCAATCATTTAAATTCAGTTCATGTGTGGTCAAGCATGGAAGTTGAAAATCTGTTGATTTCATGTAGTTATTTTTATGCAAATAAATTGCTTGTGAGTATTTCAAGTGAAATATATCTCTATAATTCTTATTTAATATATTTTTGATGAGAAATAGCAGTCATCAAATATTTTTGACTAGAGTAAAGCGTTTAGAAAAATATTGTATAATTTTCAAACTATTGTGTCATTGACACCCACACATAAAATAAAATGATAAAAGTATATATATTTAAATATTCAAGTAGTTTAAAATATGAAAAAAATAATTTAGATAAAGTTGTTCTTTAAGAAAATTATAATCGTATGCATATTGCTATAAGATTTGGCATCAAATTGTAAAAACAAAAAAGAATAAAAAATCGTGCGCAGAAATGGAAGTACTCTGCTTTGTTAATAGAAGGAAGAAAGAGTTGTACTTTTAGATTGAACAAGTTTTATCTATAACTAAAAATTTGTATTAATAGATTTCTCTAAAAAATCAATTAAACAGCTTATCATTTTCTCCTTTCCAAACTATTGAGCAACATGATTTTATATTTTCATTAGAAGTCTAACGAGTGTTGTTTATAAGGGTGATTCTAAAAACTACTTTTTTTGAAATTGTTTGCTGCCACCCCCTAAATGTGTTCTATGTAATAAATTAATACTAAATTTAAAAAACTTTTAAAAAAAAGTTTTAGGGTTCACTCAAGACTCTTAAACATCAGATGGGTCCCTAATATTTTGAAAAAAAAAGTTCTTCCAAAGCATATCACGTTGGGTCTCAAAGGAAGTAAAATTTTATAAAAGTTCTAAAAATAATAATCATTCTATATAAAGATTACTATTTTAAATTTTATGGCTTAAAAACTACCATTTTTTAACTAAAAATAAAAAAGTGCACATTTTCGTAGTTTTTTTGAACAATCTTTTATAATTTGTGTTTCCATAAATTTTTTTTACTATTTTTGAAATTTTTATAAAATTTCACTTCTTTTGAGACTCAACATTATATGCTTTTGAAGAACTTTTTTTTTTAAATATTAGGGACCCATCTGATGTTTAAGGGTCTTGAGCGACCTCTAAAAATTTTTTTTATTCAAAAATTTTTTAATTTAGTATTAATTTATTACATAGAACACATTTAGGGGGTGGCACCTGACAATTTCAAAAAAAGTTGTTTTTAGAATCACCCTATTGTTTATTGCACCTGGAAGTTTTAAATATTCCATTTTGTATTTTACGTGTTTGATTGCGCACAAGCCCTATACATATATTTTTTAATACCGGTATTGAGCCAACACAATATCAATATTTTGGTACTTAAAAAAGCCTGGTAATACCGGCATTCCAGTATCAGTACTACC
Source organism: Hydra vulgaris (assembly GCF_038396675.1). Taxonomy (NCBI): domain Eukaryota; kingdom Metazoa; phylum Cnidaria; class Hydrozoa; order Anthoathecata; family Hydridae; genus Hydra; species Hydra vulgaris. Next base: position 38,501,324 of record NC_088934.1, read on the forward strand.
GGTATTGGATGCACTACTTCTACCTTACTTTTACTACCTTCTCAAAGTATTGATATAATATTTAACAGCACTTTTCCAACTAATGTCTAAGGTTGTCCAATCCATTCAAAAAAGTTGTAGATCATATGAATACTTGTCTGAAGGGGTAGCATCTTGGAATTGCAATAATGATTTATCTTGAATCTCTGATTTGGATAATCTTGAAATTAGGGAGTTTTGAAATCATTGTAGAGAAAATCCTCTCAAAAATTGGGAACAAAAATTAATTTAACTGAGATTTAGATTTCAGAAAAAGAAGAAAAAAACAAAGAGTAATGAAAGAAAAGATTGCTGCTTTAGCCCAAATCCTAAGTTGATAAAGCTGCAGCGCTTTGCAGCAAGCTATAAGATAATCAATTATGTACTAAAAGCCCTGTTCTGTTTAATATATTCGAGATTAGTCCAGGGGCAGATCCAACACTTTTTGGTCTTTGAGAGGGCTAACTTCAAGACAGGGAGCAAACTCCAAACATTTATATGTTTATATTTATGCCAAATAAAGATGCTTTGCAAAAAATTGCAATGATGCCGGATCCACCAATGAAGTTTCTTGCTGTGTAAATAGATAAAAATTTGTCATGGAGAAATGCTGCCCCTGATTTTGACTAATCATTCTTGAGATTAATGAATAATAAAATTCAAGATAAATTCATTTTTCAAGAAGTTTTTTTCACAAAACTAATCTTTCTGCCATATAACTTTATTAACCATGCAATAAAAAAAAAAAAAAAAAAATATATATATATATATATATATATATATATATATATATATATATATATATATATATATATATATATATATATATATATATATATATATATATATATATATATAGGCCTATATTTTTATTTAAAAAATATAGTTTTTTTACGTCCCCTCAAAAATCTATTTTTGTTGTTACTGAAAGTCGTGAAAATTAATAATTTTTTAAAACTTTTCTGTTATTTCTATTGTTATATATTTATATTTTAGTGCAACTTCTGATAGTTGATCATTTTTGATTATTCTAATAACTTTATATAAGTACTCATAATAAATATATAAAAAATAAGTGAAGCACAACTTAGATCAAGTAAAAAAACTTTTTATCATAAATGAGACAAAACTAGCTATAAACTTGCGCCAATATCGAGTACTATTGCTTGCCCCTTAAAAAAGTTTTCTAAGATGTTCAGATAGTTGTTGTGAATGTGTTTTGTCTAAAATCAAGAAACCCTGGATTTAATGTGTTAACTAAATTAAGTTGAAACAATTTTTAATGTGCCTATTATTTTAATCTTTATTATTTTAATTCCAACTTTAAAAAAAAAAAAAACAAAAAAGAGAACTATTGGTGACTAAAGAAGTTTGAGATTAAAATAAAAAAACATTTGTGTAATTCTCAAAAACATGATAAGTAAAGATAAAATAAAGATCGCTAAAAAACAAGATTGAAGATTTAAAATTTCTGGAAGATCAAGAAAGTGAAAAGAAGTTTGTTATTGGTTCAGAGGATATTAAGTATAGAAAAAAGGGAGTCAATGCTTTTAGTTAAATAATTTAGCTCTGGTATAACCTCTGCTAATTTATTCTCTTTTTCACTTATTCTAAAATTAAAAACAATAACTACAATTTCTCCGTAAATTAAGCAAAAAAAAGCATTAGGAAGAAAAATTGTTCACAGCCTAAGAGTTTTAGAGATGATGTACCCAACAATGAACTTATAAACACAATTCTAAGCGAGGGTTATTCAATTGAATCTAATTTTGATCCAAGTGGTTAGTATCATATATTAGTGTCTGAAAACCTAGATACAGTAATTGCAATAGTTCCAAAAGATATTTACGCTGGTAATGTTTTATTTACTGCTACAGCCTGTGATACATTGCCAAATGTTTTAAAGAAGGTAACAAATGCAATTTTATATTAATCAAGTGTTGATTTTAAAGAAGTTAAAGGCAGCCAGTCTACTGCTTATAGAAAAATGAAAAAAGAAAATGAAAACATGTCAATCGTTACAAAAGATGATGTTAAGGAAGTCATCTCCATATCCATGTTTAGTTTTTGATGGCAAGATCTTGTTTGAGCTTAACAAATGAAAAATATTAAAGAGGGATAGAATGGCTTTTTTAGTTAATGTTAATAGAGAGGCTTACCTACTTGGAGTACCTCTGTTAGTGTTATCTACCGGTGAAGATCAGTTCTTAGGTGTAATGAATTTATTTAAGGAGTATTAAATTAGGTCAAAAACTAGAATATGCTTTGATACAACATCATCCAATACTGGGAAAAATAAAGGATTAGTTTGCAGAATATCTAAAGAATGGAATAAATATCTTCTCTAAATAGAATTAAAAATGCTTCACTTTTATAAATTAGTGACAAATGAGGAAGCTAATGTACCTGATAATCCTCTTTTCAAAAAGCTAAAAAATTTTTTTGGAGAACCTCATTTTATTATAATCCAGTTCAACTGTTACAATTTGGTTGGGATAAGGTTAAAAGCAGTCTTTTGTAAAAGGCAGCTAATAAGTCATTGACATTTTTCAGAGATTATGTTGGTAAACCTAGTATTATTAGAGATGATAGTAGTGAGCTTGCAGAATTATTTGTCACTTATTTATCTATTTATAATATTACTTATAAAGTAAGAAAAGCTGGTGCTATTCATCATAAAAGATTTTTAGGAAAACTAATTTATTATCTAAAACTTAAACTTCTATCCAATTAACTTGTGTTTTTTCAGGAAAATGATAAACTGAAAACTGAAATTTGGCTTATAACAGAATTTATTGTTTGCTTTTATGCAAAATGGTATCTACAATCTGAGGATGTCATCGAAGCTCTTAACATTACGGTCATACATCAAATGCATCTGCACAAGAATGTATATACGAACCCAATAGCTGTTGATGCTGTATTAGAATCTCAGTGTAAACATTGTTAGCATTTGGATTCAACAATGATACCTTTAGCCTTGCTATATGATGAGTTAACATTAAAAGGAAGGCAAAATCTGAATCAACAATTCTATTGTTTGATATGCCTAGCTCTGACTATTATAAGCCTGAGAACAAAGTAAAATTTAATATTTATATATATAATATACCATATATATATATATATATATATATATATATATATATATATATGTATATATATATATATATATATATATATATATATATATATATATATATATATATATTTATGTACGTATATATATATATGCATAAAAAATAATGTATTATGGTATAATAATAGTACAGACACTCCTGTGCATTTGAGAGTGCACAATATTGTTAAATAATAGGGAAATATTTATTTATATGAAATGAATAAAAACGACTTTTGGATCTCTGATGGATCTCTGAGTTTCATTCCGTTCGGCAATGATCAGCCATTGTGTATAATGCATAACGTAAAAACCGTTTAAAAAATACAAATTAAAATTATTGTCGAATGAGTACTGACGTTACAAAAACAAAAAGGCGTTAAAGATTTTAGTCCCCAGTGTTCAATAATGAAAGAAGAAAATTTCTTTGAATGCTGGCACTTTGATAAATTTATAAAATTAAACTCTTTATAAGATGTCATATTTAAAATATATATAATGTTATATATATAATGTTATTAATAAAGTTATTTTAAATTATAGTATTACTAAAAACATGTTAACAGCTTTAAAATTATTTATAATTGCAGTTTATGTAAAAGTATAAAAGTTGAATGAAAATCCTTAACTCCAAAATACCAACCTTGACAAACAAGGTATTTTTATAATTTTATACACATATTTTTATTTAAATTAAGTTAATTGGTATCAAAGGCATGTTTATGATGGCTTTTTTAGACATTATTGAAAAATAACATTTTTCAGCAGTTATTTATACCTGTAAGTTTTTTTTACAAGCTGTTGTAGAGCAAAACAAACAGGTTACTGTATACTTACAGGCTATTAGCAATAGTATTTAAACAAGTTGCTATAGCAATGTATTTAAACAAGTTTTTAGGTAACAGTCTAATTTTTTTTTTGTGACCATTTTTAACCAATCGCAAACAAAATTTTTTTTTTTTCATGCTTAACTTTTTCTTTTTTTGTATTGAAACCTCAGGGGAATTTTACTTTATCTAAATGTTGAAATTATAATGTACTTTCTAAAATGTTGTGTTTATTATTTGCATGGATACTGGCAGTATACAATGTATCTTATTAAAAAAGTTGTGTCAACATATTTATTAAATCGGTATTATGCCAATATTCACAGTTTATAAGTTTAATTTATAATTTAAATTTACATGTGTGTTGATAATATTTGTGTCAATTACAATATAAAATACATTTCATATTTTATATGGCATTTACACTGCCACATACACTTAAAAGTTTTTAGATTTTATAGTTTCTCTTCCAATGAATTTTTTTTGTAGTAAAGTCAAATGATATAATATAAATAATGATCATTATGTAAAATTTGATGAAAATCTGTTTTGTTGTTTTATAAATTCAAATTTTTTTCTTTAGAAACAACCTGAACAAGTTACCAGTTATACAACTGTTGAGACTTATACTGATGCAACTAGATCACCAATTAGTAAAGATAACAGTTCAGAAACAGGAATTATGCTTACAAATCCAACAACATTGGATACAGCTAATACAACCACAGTAAAAATAACTGATAGCAGCTCAACTATATTTCTTATATCAAAAAATGTAACCTCAACTAGTACACCAATAAATAAAGATAACAGTTCAGAAACAGGAGTTATGCCTACAAATCCAACAACATTGGATACAACTAATATAACAACAGTAAAAATGACTGATAGCAGCTCAACTATGTTTTTTACATCAAAAAATGTAACTTCAACTAGTACACCAATAAATAAAGATGTAACCTTATCATCTTATATAGGTACATCTACAACTAGAATATACACAAATGACTATAATGTAACCACAACTGCTTCAATGTTTGCTTTGAATACAACTGTTGAGATTGAAGTAAATATTGAGTCAAAAATTGAGGTTATTTTAAATTTTTTTTATCCTACTTATATATTTATCTAAAGACTAATGATGTTCTGATAAGTACCAACAGTGATGTACTGATCAGTACCAACAGTGATGTACTGATCAACACCAACAGTGATGTACTGATCAGTACCAACATTGGTGCTTTGACTTGAGTTCAATTTTTTCTTCTAACTTTTGGTCCTTTTCCTTATTTTTCCATATTTTACTAGTTTAGTTTTTTTTCTGGTTGGCCTTATAACATTGTAAAGTAACTTTATCATTGCTTTCTCATAAATTTATCAAAAACAAAAATTGACTCTTTGTATTCCTCTGATTTATTTTATACACACATAGGTGATAAACTCAATAAGTATTAACAATAGCAACTTTGAACCCTTTGTTAACGCATTGTTAAATATCGCCAAGAATAAACTCTCAGAAAAAGCTTCAAGTATTTTAGTAGACGCTGTTGAAAAAGTGGCTTTGTATCCTTATAACTACACAAATTTGGAATCTATTAGCAACATACTTTCAGTAAGTGATGTGATGATTTTATGCCAAAAGTTGATATTCTGTTGTTTTAAAACTTTGAAATATGTAAGCGCTAATTTACAAAAAGAAATTATTATAAATGGTCTTATTAAAATAATTATCAATAAAATATAAGTAGTGTTCAATATTATTGTTAAAAAATTTTTTTTAAATTGGCAGCTCTTGACAACAAATCGAAAAAACTTTTATTCAATTTCTTGCTTTTATTTAAAATAGTATTGTGTTCTTTGAAATTCTTTATTGTTTAATAGAAAAACTTTAATACATTTTGAAATTCTTTTTTTAGAAAGTTGTTCAATTATGTGATTACATGATTAGTTCTTCGTTAAAATCAAGTGCAGGTGAAGTATGTAGATTTTTGTAGTTTGTTGAAATCAATTTCAAGGGTGTGTAAACTTTATTTGATTGTGAAATTATAATCAATCAATCAATAATTTATTTCTGAATTAAGATTTTACATTCAAGGATGTTTACAAATAGTAAATTTACTAATATAAAGTAAACACCTACTAATACCTAATTAAAATAAATATAATGCTAATTTTCACAATATATAATATTAGGTTGCTGCAAAAATAATCTCGTTTTTCAACCGTTAACTTTGAACAAACATAACTCAGCATAGAATAAACTTTATTAATCGAAATAAGAACCATTACAATCAACACGTTTTTGCCAACGAGAAACAAGTTTATTTATGCCGGTAGCGTAAAATTCCGAAGTCCTGGAAGCGATGAAGTCATCAAAGGTCGTTTTGACATTGTCTCGGCTTTTGAAGCATTTCTCGTGGAGGAAGTTGTCGAGATGCTTGAAAAAGTGGTAGTCGGTGGGCGAGAGGTCCGGTGAGTATGGTGGATGAGGCAGAGTTTCGTAGCCCAATGCGTTCAACTTCTGCTGGGTCGGTTGTGCGATGTGCGGCCGGGCGTTGTTGTGGAGGAGAATTGGTCCCTTCATATTGACCAATCTCGGGCACATACATCGGAGCTTTTGATGCATTTCGTCGATTTGCTGGCAGTACTTCTCTGCCGTAATTGTCTCGCCAGGATTCAGGAAGCTGTGATGGATGAGACCGGCTGCAGACCACCAAACAGTCACCATAACCTTCTTTTGGTGGAGATTCGGCTTCGGGAAGTGCTGTGGGGCCTCATCGCGGTCCAACCACTGCGCGGAACGTCGTCGGTTGTCGCAGAGGATCAATTTCTCATCACACGTCACGATCTGGTCGAGAAACGGATCGTTTTTGTTGCGCAGAAGAAGAGCAGACGATACCTCAAAACGACGATTTTTTTGATTTTCGTTCAGTTCGTGCGGCACCCATTTGCTAAGCTTTTTTGACTTTCCTATTTGCTTCAAGTGGCGATCAACTGATGAGTTATGAACGTTGAGTTCTTCCGCAACCTCTCGTATGGTTTTGCGCAGGTCGGCTTCGATTAAGGCTCTCAATTGATCGTCATCAATCTCAGACGGGCGTCCGCGACCCTCTTCATCTTCAAGGCTCTCCTCACCCCTGCGGAATTTTTTGAACCACCACTGTGCCATACGTTTGTTAGTGTTTTCTGGGCCAAATGCAGTGTTGATATCGCGAGCTGTCTCGGCAGCTTTTCGGCCCATCTTGAACTGGAACAGAAAAATCGTGCGAATTTGTCTCTTGTCCATGATAGATTTGACGTCCTGTAAAAAATGACTAAATTATTATAAAACAAAACCAATACGATAACTAGATCAAGCGAAAAACGCGCTTTTAAATAACATATAGCATGACATCTGCCAATAATAAATTTATTCAAAAATTCATCCAAAAATATAAAATATGAAAAACGAGATTATTTTTGCAGCAACCTAATAACAATAATAAACTTTATAAAATAAAATAACGATATTAATAATACTAATAATAATAATAATAATAACAATAATAATAATAATAACAATAACAACAACAAAAATAATTATATTAGTAATAATAGTTAAAAGTAGTTAACAATAGTAATGTAAATATTTATAAAAATAACAATAAGCAATAGTAATGACAACAAAATATAACAGAAATTAAAAAAAAAAGCAATACTAAAGACAGCAAAAATTGATTATAGAAATTATAAACATTAACTATATCTTTTTAATAAAAATTAGAATAAACTGGTGTTTAAGGTCGAGAATGAATATATATATATGTGTGTGTATGTGTGTGTGTGTGTGTGTGTGTGTGTGTGTGTGTGTGTGTGTGTGTGTATGTGTATATAAATGAATATAAATAACTCCCAGAGGAAGTTGTCTAAAGGCATTATATAGAAACCATATGGGCTACCTACTGAGATGCCCATCTGGGTTCCAGATATTTCCAATTTTTTCTTTATGGTTTTATCCCATGTTTTGTTCTAATGGTTCCCATATGTATCTCCTTCTATCCAGTTGCCTATTACAATCTCATAAGTTATCAATTTTTTTATTTTCTAATTTACGATATACTCATAATATGTATCTTAATATGTACTTAAATATATTTATTTGTATATTGTAAATGTAAATTAATGATAAAAATTATAGAATTCTATACTTTTTATCATTAATGTACTCGTTCAATTTACGATTGTATTTATTATATATAAATGCCTATATTAAATATTCTGATTGTGCAACTGCCTAGTATTTTGTTAACTGCTGACAGTACAAAGAATTGAAAATACTTTTTTTTACACCAACTACTGCCAAATTCACCGAATTTTTCAAATTTATTTATATTAAAAAAATAATAAACAATTTCAATTCATCATAAAAGATAGTTTAAGGATATTGATTGTCCATCAATCTCTGAACTAAAAGTTGTCTTTGCAGTGTTTGTGATTGCATATCATCGACCATATGTAACACAATTTCAAATTTTTGGTAACCATTTTGATAACTCTGTTTTAATGTCTGCTACAATGCATTCCTATGTGTTTGGGTTTAATCTCACTGCATCAAAACAACACCATAAAAAGTTCAAAACAAAGGTGCTTTTGATACATTGTGTAACTTACTTAAAAAAACATCAAAAAACAAATGTGCTTTAACAAATGTTTAAGCAAATGAGCTTCTCAGCACAAAGAGGAAAGAATCAAATGGTTTCTTTCCTCCCTGTCCTGTTAAATTAAATCAACAAGCATGCTGGCCATCAATTAGGATAGGAATTGCTTATCAAGACAAACCAACTGTTTAAGTAGACAATTAAGTTGGCTTTAAAGCTAGCTTAGCTGCAAAGTAAATTAATTTTAATGATGCATAGAAAAAACTTTAAAAAAACAACTAAACATATTCTAGTATTATTATTTAGATACTAGTTATAGCTTCTACTAACTATAGATTTATACTATAGATTTATACTATAGATTTATACTATAGATCTATACTATAGATTTATACTATAGATTTATACTATAGATTTATACTATAGATTTATACTATAGATCTATACTATAGATTTATACTATAGATTTATACTATAGATTTATACTATAGATTTATACTATAGATTTATACTATAGATTTATACTATAGATTTATACTATAGATTTATATTATAGATTTATACTATAGATTTATAGATACTAGTTATAGCAAGATTTGTTCTTAGCTTTAGTGTCAAGGTGTTCAAGGTAAAAAAAAATTACCAGACATTAACACTGCTCGCCACTAAATGCTGCCAAGTAGTACCACAACTTGACTGAAAAGGATCACAATATTGCTCTACACATTGCCAAGTAACATTCCTTTTATATCATGGAAACAGCATAATAAAAAAATATGTGTACTATAAACATAAACATATTTACTAGGGATTGCATCTCGAATTTCAAGAATTCCAGAATTCCTTTTCATAATATAGCTTTGAATTCCGAAAATTTTTCCAGCGAATTCTGAAATTAAAATTTTTTTTTTTGTGCTCTCTCCAACTTTTAAATTGTGTTTTTGTTTCTGTACATATAAATATTCTACATTCTAATTCTATAAGAAGAAATAAAGAAAACAATTGTAAATTACAGTTATCCTGCATAATACAAGTAGACATAGAGAAAACATTCCTAAATTACAGTTAATGGTTTCATGTCTTTATGTCAAATCAACATGCAATAATTTTTATATTTGGTATAATCTCGTGTTTGTTATATTTTACGATTTTCAACAGTGTTGAGATTTGCTTATTGGAGTGCGGTGTGTATTAAATTATTTGAATCAATATTTTTTAAATAGGTAAGCAAAAAATCGCAGTAATAATAGCAGTTTTAATTTAACAATATTTATTGATAACTATTTAATTTTAATTTTGTTTTGTTTAACAAGTTAAATTAATATCAAAAGTACATCCTGAAATGTCTTCAAAGGAATGTTATTCGGAATACACAAAGCAATGTAAAAATCAAAATTCTGTTTGGATACATTTTTTAAGAGGATCAAAAAAATTAACAGCAAATTGTAAAATATGTTATGAAATAGTAAAAACTGCCGACAACGCCACAGCACACGAATTTAAGAACAATAAACAATTTTATCGACCTAATTTAAGACATCCCGTTTTAATGCATATTAATGTATTAAAACGGGATGTCATGCAAGATAAAGGTTCAGAAAGCAGTGCATCAAAAATGATGATTACAAAATATTTATTCAACAAAAAAAAAGAACCACTTTCTGCAATCGTATCACGAATGTGTGCCTTAGATAATATGTCATTCAAAGTTTTCTGTACGTCTATCAATTTAAGAAATTTGTTTTTGGCTAGAGGCGCTCAAGATTATGTATTATCAAAATACCAAGAAACAGTTTTGGAATTTAGGTTTAGTACCTGTTGAAGGACGTTTCCCTGGAGAGAAATGCATTAGGGCTCTGAAAACCACATTGCAAAACAACAATCTAAATATTGATAAAAATATTACGTTTATAACAATTGATGGGGCAGCTGTGATGCAAAAAGTTAGACATCTTTTACTATGTAATCAGCAGTTGTGCTTTGCACACGTGATACATTTACCTGTAATTAATGTTGTGTATAATAATTTGAACATAATACAACTAAATCAGTGGCTCACACATATACAGAAAATGTTAGCGTAGAAGATCAAGTAAGTGACTTCGATAAATCTGATGAGGAATATATTGAAGATGAAAATGTTGGCTTGATTAAACAAACTTATAATGAAGCTAAGCTTGTTGAGACTGAAAAATTTGGATTTAGTTTTTTCATTAAAAAAGTTGGATTGATTGTAAAGAAATTTCGTTTTTCGAGAACATCAAGTGATATTCTTCAAGTATAGGTGAAACAAGAATTTAGAAAATAATTGAAACTTATTATGGACACTAGAACTAGATTAAATAGCTTAGTTGAAATGCTTAAAAGGTTTAACAAGCTAAAAAGCTGTGTTAGAAAACCATTGATTGACATTGCATCTAATATCGTTATTCAAGATGGTGAAATTTTGTTGATTAAAAACATTATCTCCTCACTTCTCCCAGTGAAGCTTACTGTTAAAGCCCTTTGTCGAGAAGATGCAAATCTGCTTTCTGCTAATTTAGATTTATCTTTTATGCTTGAGAATTTCAGATCTGATGAACTTTTATTAAAATTAATGAAAAAATTAGAAGACCGAATAAGCCAAAGACGAACTAATGTGTCTGGAACCCTTCAGTATTTACAATAATGATGGAAAAAGTGAGATTCATGTATCTTTCACTAGACCATTGAAAAAAACAATAGCCAAAGTTATTGAAAAATTTTACAAAGATTGATATTTAACGCTAACATGAAAACTTCCTCAGGCGAGCAGTCAGAAGCTGACGATGTGATAGAAGTGATGTTGGAAGAATAAACTAAGCCCTTAACATTAATGCAAAAGTTGGAGAACAAAATTTAATTGAATTTATCATCCAACATAACGTCCAACTAAATTCAACAAATAATAAATAGGAGCTTAATTTCAAAAATTAAATCTGAAATGAAATTCCTTGAAGAGAACGGTGTTCATGGCAAAATATTAGAGTCCATCTACTCATACTTAATTTTGATTCAGCCATCGAGTGTGGAGTCTAAGCGAGCCTTCTCAATTGCTGGTAACTTTAGTACAAAAGTTCGAACAAGACTCGGAGGTGCAGTTTTAAGTGATCTCTGCTTCCTCAAGTCATATTTTAGGCAAATAAAACAATAATTTTATACTTTTTATTATTAAATGATATACCATATTAGAATGTTTCTGTACTAATTGAATTTGGTACAATGTTATGTTCAATTTTTATTTTTAAAGAAAGTGTTTTTTATGCAATAAATAGCAATGAATTATCTCAAATAAGTTATTTTTATTATTTTTTTAGGCATAAAAAAATTTAAAGTATTTTCGGAGTTCAACCAAATTCCGAAAAAATTTAATTTTGAATTCCAAATTCCAATTTTTTTATTTTCGTCAAAATTTGCATTCCCTAATATTTACCATAAACTATAAATTAGGAGCATTTGAAAATGCAACATTTATGTAATATTTTAAAATATTACATAAATGTTTAAAAATTTATGTAATATTTTAAAATATAACATAAATGTTATTTAAAAATAGTACTCCATGCAATGCATGTTACAAACTTTAAAAGAGTCACAAAAAAAAATAAAGAAAAAAAAAAATGCAAAATGCATTTTGTAAAGTAATATATTCTCAAAAAATTAAATGCACTATTTTGAGAATACATAACATAAACATTTGGTTCATCATTAAGTTTAATTCTGGAAACATTTTATATATTTTTTATAATTTTTATCATTTATAAATTTTATAAATATATATTTTTTATAACTTTTTAATAATAGAAATCCTTAAATTTTTTAATCAATTATAAACCTAAATAAAATTTTGTTCAAGTTAATAATGGGTAATAAATTTAAAACAAAAATGTGCAGTAATTAAATCAATAATAGTAATTAATAAGTATATTAATTAAAATAATAATAGTAATTAATAAAGTATATTAATTAAAATAATAATAGAAATTACTAAAAAATAAATAATTTTTAAAATTTACATTTTAGATCTGCCAAAATAATGCTTTAAACCTGTTTTAATAAGAAAATAAAATAGGGCTACAAAATTATATATATATATATATATATATATATATATATATATATATATATATATATATATATATATATATATATATATATATATATATATATATATATATATATATATGAGAGAGAGAGAGAGAGAGAGAGTTTTATGAGAGAGAGAGAGAGAGAGAGAGAGAGAGAGAGAGAGAGAGAGAGAGAGAGAGAGAGAGAGAGAGAGAGAGAGAGAGAGAGAGAGAGAGAGAGAGAGAGAGTTTCATGTGTTACCATAATCATTAGGCAAGTAGTAAAAAATTAATTTTATTATGACTTGTTTAATTGAAGATACAGCTTATATATGTGTTTTGGATTGTTAATGGGAGAAATTTGTTTTGTAGTTAATGTTAATAATAATTTGTTATCAGTTTTTAATATTTGTTTGGATTGATTTTCAATTGTTTCTAATAGTTAGTTGAGTATGTAATAAGTATTGCTAACAATAATCTTATCTTCTAAACATTTTCCATCCCTAAATGATCTAAAACATATATATAAGCATTTTACTAACTTTTTACTTCTTGTATGATGGTTGTGGTATCACAATCTGAGATTGAAAACTCTGAGCACCAATATTCTATTGTAAATATTAGCATTTAGCTACTTTCTGGTACAGGGGGTAACAGTAACTAATATATTATATTATATATATATATGTGTATGTGTGTGTGTGTGTGTGTGTGTGTGTGTGTGTGTGCGTGTGTGTGTGTGTGTGTGTGTGTGTGTGTGTGTGTGTGTGTGTGTGTGTGTGTGTGTGTGTATATAATGTGGTTGATTGTTTTTCATTTTCTTTTTAGTTTACAAACATTGAAGTAGTATCTGGAAGCTTAGCATCATCCCTTGAGCTTATATCATTAAAGATAGGAACTTTCTTAAATGACAGCTATCTTGCTTATAATCTGGAAATAGGGAAAATTAGTACGTCTTTCTGTAACAAATGATTTTGTATAACTAATAAAAACAACAACTGCTATAACTATAATAACTTATAATAATAGATTTAGATGTGGAAATTTTTAATTACACTGAGCCAATCAAGTCATTTCCAAAAGATTGTAGAAGAAAACACTGTGATAAAGTTGAAATACCTATGGATATTTTTCAAAACAAAACCACAGGTAATTTTTGATAGCTGAGATAAAGTAGAAAGAAATTTTTTTGTAGTAAGAGATGTTTTTGTAAAGAATGTGTTATAAAACCCCAGATAGCAAGCTTACGTCAATCCAATGTTGGGCCAATGCATGACAATACATTGACCCAACATTGAAACTCAGTGTTGATCCAATGCTGGTTTGATCATTGTTTAGGCATTGGTCTATTGTTGTATACAACATTGTTATTACAACAATTGGCCTAACATTGTATATAACATATAAATAATATCAAAAACTTTCTTGATTTTGTAAAACAAACCATTTTTAAAAAATGGTATGCAACAAGTTTTAAAAGTACGCAAGTACTAAAAAAATACACCAACAACTAAGAATTAGCTGAATATTGGCTCAACCGAGTTACAGCATTAGTGTAAGAACAGATTTGCATAGCACAATATTAGGTCGAATACTATGTTGGCCGAATATTGGCCCAACATAGAACGATTATTGTGAAAATTGATTTGGAGAATTTAAGTATTATGCTTAAAAAATAAATTGGTTAAATGTTGGCCCAACAGAATAAATTTGCCAATATTAAAACTTGTGTTAGGCCAATGTAAGCTTGCTGTTTGGCAAGAAGGGTGGGGAATTTGTTAAATGTTTATCCTTAGCTTAATCTATATTATCGTTAACTTAATTTTGATATTAGAATTTTGTCTCACTGACCTGGCAGGCCCGGTATTATATTGGGTAAGTTATATAGCAAGTTTTCCATACTGGATAATTTGACCAATTAGTGATCATGTGCCAGTTAATATTTAGCTGTAAATCTCTTATAATAGATACTTTTTTAATTAGGTGTAAATCTCTTATAATAAATTACACTTTATATTACGAAATAATGTTGTTCGCTTAAATTTGAATGCAAAAATATATTCCTCACTGATAAATCTCTACATTAAGTTTATTGTTAATTTATATAGCAATATTGTTTCATTAGTGGCAAAATCTATAATTATTTATTATTGCTATTTATAATGTGGATGGAATTTTGAGACATAATGGTACTTTATGACTTATTGTATATGTTCAAAGTTTTAAAACTTAGTATTATGAATTAAAATGTCAGTATTCTTTTTTATTTTCAATGCAGTTTTAATCACTTTTTTGTTAAATAGTCACTCTCAACCTATTTACTGGCTGGTTATGTTTACCATTTAGTGATCATGGCCTCTAATCGGATAGGGTATTCATTAATACACATTATGGTATTTGTTCAAAACCTGTCAATTTTTCATCATAATCAATCATAAAAACTTTTTTTTTCTATAAAAAGATAAAAAATTATAACTTATAAAAAAAAAAAAGAAAAACCAATAAAACAAAAACAAACTTTAAATAATTACATTTTGAGAATCTTAGTGGCATAAGCCATAGAAAAGCTTTTAAAAAGCTTTGTGTTCCAAGTCCAAAACTAAAAAAATTTTTTTTGCAGGCTTGGTCTTATAACATAAAAAATTGAATTAGATCTTTGAAAAAAATTTAAAAAATATTTTCATGCATTAAAGGTTTTTCTTACTAAGATGTGCTACATTATCCTGGTCAGATCTAGAATAAGGTTAAGGTTAAGAAGCAAATATATCAAGAATTATAATTGCTCATAAAGGTGCTTGGTATATTTAAAATTGGGCAGTGGAAGTATAAAAGTAGAAAGAAAGAAACATTAACACTTAACATTATTTTTAGCGGTGAAAGCAAATTCTTTATAGATTTGACATTTTCTGCAGTTCCATAATATGTCTGTTGTCGAGCTTACTTTCAAGAAGATGTTCCAAGCAAGAAATTGCAAAGTTGTGGTTAAGCATACTTTATTGCCAGCTAAAGCAACTAGCTAAGCCTCTTATTCTTAATGGACATAATTTACACAATTTTATAAAGTTGATTAAAATTCCAATTGAAAATAAAATTGATTTTGTTGTGTTGCCAACTTCTACTTTTATCTACAGCAAGTGATCAACAACTACAATCAAAATTACAACTAAACTACAAACAAAACAACTATACAATGCTAAAGCTACATAATAAATGAATAAATGAAATTAATGAAATAATGAAAATGAAAAGTATAATTAAAAACACAGAATATTGAAGTTCAGAATTTATTTTGACCTGAGGGTTTAAAAGATGATTTTCTAGTTTAAAATACAATAAATTTTTTTACTTGTCATTTTTTGCTTGCACCTCCAGTTTTCCAGACAACCATAGTTGTTTTTACCTTCACTCCTTGAGTTGTATCTTGTCTCTGACTTTAGGTTGTGTTCAGTTTCTTCTTGTTCTCTTTTAGGTAGTTTGGAAAACCTTATGTTCTGTTTCTTTTTCTAATGTTCTCTTTTAAGTGCTTCAGATATATATTTTTTTGACCATATTGTCTCTATGATAAATCTTTAAATCTTTTAACTCTTACTTCATTCATGTTGTAATCATTGTTTCTATTTTTTTACAAGTATATCTCTCTTGAGAACAAAAGTCTTTTTATCATTGCAAGAAATTTTTCACTCATTTTTTATTCACCTTGTATTTGCTAGTAAAAGCAAAAAATTTGACTCAAACTTTAGGTAACTGTCAAAATTTCTGTCAAAAATTTTCAACAGTGTCATTAACATTGTTCATATAAACTCGACTAAAATAATAAAATAAACAATAAAATAAAGTAATAAAATGAACATAGAACAATCAAACTTAAGTTTTCATATTATTTCACAAGTTTTTACATTGTTATTGTTACCTCTCCCAAAGATAAACATAATCTTTTATTAACAAGGTTTTTTAGTCTTTACAAATTTCTAATTTATTCTCTTAAGTCAAATAACTTTCTGACGCTCAATACTATTTTGGTCTCCTGTTCTACAGAGGACTTGTTAACTTTTATAAAAGAAATTCTATTGTTCAAAGAATTTTTGCAATACTATTTATATTTCTATATTGATGAAAATAAGTCTTATACTTTATTGAGTCTTCTACTTTATGGCTTCTGGATTATCACTCACTACAGTCCTCTCCTGTAAAATATATAAATAGAATCCATTGCAAAGTTATTATCTATTGTGCTTGCCATTTTCTTACTCCCAATTCTATTCTCTACCACTACAAGTTCCTTATTTCTGCCTGTTTAGATTACTGTTGTCATATTTAGGCAGATTCTTTTAAAAATACTCTTTCACTTCTTGACATAGTATATAAACGTATTGTAAATGTAGTTAGACCTGCAAAAGATAAAGAGATTGTGTCTCATTCTCTTTTCTACAAATAAAATGGTTGCTGCTCAAAGGAGCAAGTTTCTCTCAAGTTTCATCAATCAAAACTAATAATTGCTTGACTCATCATTCAGCAATTACTATGGTTTGTCTCTTCATATTCCAAAAACTTTGGTTCATTTAGTTTCTTTTTTCTCTCACGTCATTCTCTTTTTTCTCTCACATATTTTCCTGACTTTTTTTTTTCTCTTACATATTTTCCTGACTTTGTTTTTTCTCTTGCATATTTTCCTGACAAGTTTTCTGTTTTTTTGTTTTTTAATTCTGTTAACTCTTTCTCTTTAACAATATTCGTTATTCACTAGTAACTCCTAACTTAAAATGTGGTTGCATGCAGCATTGTTGGGAGTGAATTGGTTTAAAAATAAAAATAAAATTAAAAAAAGACCTCAGTTTAAACAACTACTTACTTACTTATTGTACCTTATATTGTTAAAAACAAGTTTTTAATAAATCAGAATTGATGTTTTAGCTCAACAGAGTAAAAGTTATTATCTCACTTAAAAATTCAACAGAGTAAAAGTTATTATCTCACTTAAAAATTCAACAGAGTAAAAGTTATTATCTCACTTAAAAATTCAACAGAGTAAAAGTTATTATCTCACTTGAAAATTCAACAGAGTAAAAGTTATTATCTCACTTGAAAATTCAACAGAGTAAAAATTATTATCTCACTTAAAAATTCAACAGAGTAAAAATTATTATCTCACTTGAAAATTCAACAGAGTAAAAATTATTATCTCTTAAAAATTCAACAGAGTAAAAATCTCATCTCAATTAAATCATCAACTCCCTATGAAAAAATAATAATTAGTATAGATATTTTTTAAATAAATGATTACCCATGCTCATTTTTTCAAGGTATACAATATATTTATATCAGCAAAGGCTATGAACTAGTATTAGAACTGTCTACTTATATAGGATATTTTCTATCAAGAAGTCTGTTCATTTAAGATTTAGATTATTTATCTTGTTTTTTGATTTTGTATCAAGATTAAAACTCAATTGAATAAGGTTTATATTTTATTATATCAAGAGAAAAAACGATTAAATAAAATATAAATATATATTAAATAAATAAATATATATAAAATATGAAATAAAATGTAAATATATAAATGAAAAATATCAAGCATATCAATAAAGAAACATTACAATTTGAAAAAAAAAAAATTAATGCACTAGAGAAAACAGCAAGTTGAAATTAAAGAACTAGGAATGCTTAAGAATATTGCAAAGTCTTTTTAATAATAAACTTAATTTTTCTATTTATAATTTCTATTTATAATGTGCAAACTTCATTAAACTTTATCTTACTAAATGTTGTTTTCATTTGAAAAAGTAACAAAATTAATTTTTTTTTTTTGTGAATATTTTAGGTTAAAATATTAGAACTTATTTTTTAATTATTATTTGAAGTCAAGTTGTAATCAACTTTTGAATATTTTTATATAAAGTTATATATTTTTTGAATATTCTATAAAATAATACCAAACTCTAAGGATCATCATAGAAAGCAGCAAAATTAAATTATTTTGAAAGGAGCAAAACTACATTATTTTGAAAATATTTTTGGTAACTAATTGGTTAAGTTACCATAATCAGAATATGAACAACAAATATTTTAAATCCTTGTATTGGAACAAGAAAAGTATTTTAAACTTTAAATGTTGGAACAAGCAATTGTTTGAAGCAAACAATTTTCTGATGGATGTAAGATAAAAGATTAAACTTTTGATTAATGTCTAAATTAATTATGATAGGGAATCTCTTATTATGTTAGGAAATCTGTTATAACAATAAGGTAGAGTATTATATTTTTTTTATAATGTCAAAACTCATAGTTTTATTAATTTGTTTTATTTGGCAGTTTCTTTACTCATACTTATTTTTCTTTATTATTCATTCTTATACTCAAAGTCTAAAATTTTCATATGAAGCCCCATTTATCTGTTTTACTGGTTTTCTTAAAATTTAACAGATTTTTATTAAATGTAAAACCTAATGACGCAATTTAAAAACATGTCATTGCAGGACACATTTGAAAAATCACATGACATTACACAACACAGTTTACTGAAAATAGTTATGTAAAGGTAAAAATGTTATAAAGTTACATTAATCCAAATTATTATTTACATTATTAGATATTCTAAAGTTTTATTTTAGCAACCACAGTGACCATAGTCAGCATGAAATTACATCAAGAAGATTATTCCAATAGGTAATTATAATTTCCTCATAAATGATGTAATAATATTACTTTAATAGTAATGGAGAGGAAAGTAAATAGTTGGGATTGATATACATTCATATAAAATATTTCATTAATATGGAGAGGAAAGAGCATAGAAACAAGAGCAATAATATTACAAACTCCGCCAAAAGCAATGCTTTTGGTGGAGTTTGTAAATCAGATTCTATGGATACTAAAAAATTACCTACTGAAACGTATTTGTAGGATTTCCTAAACTTAGAAATATCAAAGAAACAATGACTAACTGGTAAGAACAGCTACATACATTTTATAATCAAAAAAATGACACCAGTCATGTAGAAGATAGGATTTTATTATTATTGCTAAGAAAACAAAGACATTTGTATTTGTTTTTCTTACTTTATAAAAAGCAGCATACCAACTTAACAGCTGATCCATTATTAGCTACATTTATTGTAGATCAGCTTCAGAAATGTTTAATTTATTGTTATTATGTTAATTATGTAATTATGTTAAATTTATTGCTTGCCTAAAGTACTTAATCATTATCATAGCTAAATGTCTCAAAAATTACATTATTGGCTTTTAACTCTTTGTTTTTAATCTCATTTTAATATTTTTCATACTTGCTACCAGATTTTGAACTGAATGGGAGAGTGCTGGAATAGAATAGTAGTACGAAAAAGAGTTATTTTGAACTAATTGTATTTGTACCACATGGTGAACATAGACTATGGGCAATTTCCAGAGAACATGTTTTCTTGAAAGTAGAAAGCAAGAAGTCCTGAAAGAAAGCAAGAGCAGAAAAACGAGAAAATTGCTTTGTGTCATAGTAATTTGGTTTCATACAGTAGTTTATTTTGATTTGATTAAAGCATTGCTGCACATAATAATTTGATTCTTCTCTTAATGCAATTGAAATTGGTGTGTGACTTCACATAGTAATTTACTTTGATTTGATCTTCTCTTGATTTAATGAAAATGTTAGTTGAAATTTTTTGTGTGCAAGGATTACCTATACTGGCATCCACATTTTTTCTTCATAATGTATCTGGAGTATTATACTCTAAAGTTAAAAATAATAAGTGGGAGATAGTAAGTGACTGGGGCCCCGTCCCCAACCTCGGCTAAAAATGAGATTTTTTGCAAACCCGGCCCCGGCAAAATTATAAGATTCAGCAGGGATATATAGCCGAGACTAAAAAAAAAAAAATAATTCTTAATATATTATAATTTTATGCTTATATTTACTTTTTATTAAATACTGGCATATATTTATATATTTTTAAGCTCCAATTTACTTCCAACAAGATTGCAAGCAACCACTATTAAGTTATGAATTACTTTAAAATAGAGAATAAGTTAAAATACTAGGAAACATATAAATGAAGACTTAAAAAGTTCGAAGTTGTATAAAAAAGAAAAACATGAAGATGGCTAAGAGTTATAAGATTTTTTTGATGTGAAAAAAACCATTAGTAATTGTTTTTACAGCATGAAGGGACAGATACAGTAAACGGATGCAACTTGTTGAATAAATAGCAAAGCAAGAATGAGTTTTGGTTTATCGTTATAGAGATGATAGCTCGTTTGAGCATTGACCATGACTGTATTTGTAGAAAGAAAAAAATGCAACCTTACAACAATGGGAGAGTGGCTCAAGCTTGGCAAATAAAGCAGGTCTAGTTACATTTACAAAGTGCTTTTAGACTTTGTCTAAGAGTAAGAGGATTATTATTTGTCAATATAGGAATACCAACAACAATGCAATATTTTTTTGCAATAAATAAATGAGTTTTGTTGTCTAACAAAAATTGTGAATTTCAAGTCCAGAATTTAAATCCATAAGCTACTGAAAGTCTTAGGCTGTTACAGAAGAGAGATCAAATTTAAAATCGGCTGCTTGTTCTAAGCAATTAAAAGTGAAGATTTTTTGTATAGACATGAGTATAAATTTGAGTTGTGAGCAAATAGTGCCACTTTAGATTTCATGAAGATCATTATTGTAGATAAGAAATAATACAGGAGTAAAGATAGAACCTTGTAGTACTCTTAAAGCTCCTTGGAATAAAGATGAGGGTAGGCCTTCAAGAATAACTATACTACCGCAGTTAGAAAAAAATAATTTAATGACTTCAAAACCTTTACATGAAAAAACTAATAACAGAGTGAAGAATAATCGTAGGATAGTTAGGGAGGTCAAAGAATTTTGTAGAGTTTTGAAAAATTGAAACCACTTATTTAGCGCTTTATAAAAGTTTAGGAAAATTAAAGAGAGTCCTAAAAAAGTGTTCTGGAGAACACTTTTTTAAGACTATGTTGGAAATCTTTTCTGGAGCACAAACTGTAGAAGTGTTTAATTGAGAATTAGTTATAGTATTGGAAGCCATGGTGATTTCGATGTTCAATAATGGGTTAATCTGTTTAACTGTCAGGAAGAGTATGGCCATTATATTTAAGGGTCAAATTAGAGTAAGATTTCTTTGCAAATAACTCTGCTTTATTCTTGAGAGAAGTAAAAAGATCAGACCCATGAATTAGAGAATAAATGTTATACTTACTTTAGTTAATGACATTGTTAAAGACAAAAGTCTCTAGAACCTAACATCTGAGATAAGATACAAGATTTAGTAAACTGAGAACAACAGAGCTTAACATCAGACAGGACTTTTTTACATTGGCTTCTTACAATAATAAAAAGGGCATTTGTTCTTAAGAGAGATGTTCTTGTAAAAAACATGAAAAAAATTATTAATGTCTAATAAAGCAATTGCTCAAGATGGTGAAAAATGTGGAGTAGAATGAGGCTTGACCTAAAATTGAAGAGAAGTAATTAAAGCTTCCAAACTTTTATTCCAGAAGGAATAAAAGCTTCCAAGATGTACCTTTTTTTTTTTTTTGTTATTTAGGTGCCCCAAGAAGACTTAATTATCTTGTGACAGAGCACTGCGGAAGTGCATTGACCAGGAAGTTCACGCCTCCTAACTGTGACGCGAAGATATGTCCTAAGCTCATTTTGAACCTGGATCTCCTGCTTATAAAGCAAGCGCTCTAACCACTGCACCACGGCACCTTATGCATATATATTATGGATTTAAGCATATATGTTTGCTATTTATTTAGACACTGGCATACAATATCCTTTCATTATTATATAAACTTTAGTATTTATACGGTGCAGTATTTGCCAAAAGAGAAGATGATCAGGTCAATGTGTGGTGTGACTTTAGCAAGACAAGAAAAGGAGGCAAAATCTTTGACAGACTACAAAAAATGTTGTATTGAATAATGTTTGTTAGGAAAGACTAAAGTAATTTAGGTATCAGCATGTAGAGAGATAGCAGCTTTAGTAGAAAATGGTAGTGATAGAAGTAATAAAATTTGAAGAGAGTGCCTTACATATTGTATGAATGAGCATTAGTTAGGAAAAAAAAATGCTCTAGATTGTTTATATTAGAGAAACAGCATAAAAAAGGAAGGCTCTTAAATAAAAATAAATGTTTATGCAGCCCTGGTCACAAACATGGGGCCCCACCCCTGGGCCCGGCTATATTTTATCAAACCTGTCCCTGCCCCGGCCCCAGTCAAATATCAAAAAAGTTAATATATCATCAACATATTTTTGTAGGTTTGTTCTGGTGGTAAAAAATTATTCATATGATGTATGAATAATAAATGAAATAGGTCCAAAAACACTAACTTAAATGGGTTCAGCTTTAATACATTTCCATTTGGTTACATGCTTAATTGTTTTTACTCTTTGATGGCGGTTTTGTAGGTAGCTAGCAATCCATGATGTAAGCTAGCTAGGAAGCAAGATTTGAAGTTTTAATAGCAATTTGTTGTGATCAATCATATCAAAAGCTTTTGTGAAATCAAAAAAGATGGCGAATACTAACGTTTTATTTTCTTTTGCGTAACTTTTTATAAATACTTCAAAAATTTTGAAAATTTAATTTTTATTTTTAATATAAATGCATTATTAAAATCATAAGTAAAATCACCAGGAGAACCTAATCAGAGAAGGAGGAAGATAATGTTGTAGAAATCAGAGGAAGAGGAAAATAATGTTGATGCGTTTAAATATCACTATTAACTGTTTTAGTAAGAAAATGTAAAAAACATCTTTTTCCAACAGAACAAACTTGTTTAGATCTTTATTCTGTAAACTGTCATTACAAACCTTAGTCATAAATCTTATAATAAGAAATACAATGTTTTTCAATGTGACTACGCTTATATGATTTTTTTTGTTTGAATTTTAATTCCAAAATTTTAAACTGTAAAAATTTATGATGTCACTTAATTAGTATCCTATTGAGAAATGTATTT